>NC_135547.1:59862200-60166753 GCF_045843805.1 Urocitellus parryii
CCGACCCAGGTGGTTCACCACCGCTTCCTCACCAGTGGTCCCCGGCTCCACACACCCCTCTCAGGGAGCAGCTCCCGCCAGCTCGCTGTCTCCTCGCCGGGATGCCAACGTCTGGGGGGGGGGGGCAAGCTGTCAGCCGGCCACAGTGGAAGACCACCCCACGCCCCCTGTGCGCCCCACTTGCCTTCACAGGCTCAGAGCCCAAGACGTTGGGATTCCCCTCCTCTCCTCTCTCGTCCTGTCCTCTGGCAGCTTCTCACTGGGACTCCCACCGCTTTCCGTGCTAGAATTGCTAAGAGGCGTCCCGCCCCCACGCCTCTGCACCAAACCGGGCAGGGGCTGCGCAGGATGCGGCAGAACCACTCGCCTCGAGGGTGTCGGGAAGGGGGGCGGAGGGATATGGTGCGAATGGGCTCGACGCCCCCTCCCAGGCCCACCGTAGTTCCGACCCAGAGGTGGGCGGGGCCAGCGCCAGCCCGGGTCTGAGGGGCGGCTTAGCACCAGCAGCCTCAGTAAGACCCCACGCACCCTAGCGTGCAGACCACCACCCAGTCTCCTGCGCACCTACTTCTGGCGGGACTGGCGAGAGGGCGGGCGACTGGGGGCTGCGGGAAGCGGTATCTGGAGGTCGGGAAGCGCTGCGAGGGCGGGAGCAGCGGATGGATACCAAAACTCTCTTTGGTGTGCCTGCACCCCAGACTGCGCAGTGCCTGCCCCCCTCCTGCCACTCCCCCTCCTTCCTAGACGCTAATGGGAGGGGGTGTCACGACTGCAGACTGCGGTTTGGGGGGGACGGACATGTGACTTCACTACAGACCGACTAGGGGCCTCAGGGATGGCTCTTCCATGTTTTTCCTTTACAGCTTTAGGAGCCATGACGGGGAGAAGAGCACTCTTGTTGCTTATGGAACTGAGGTGGGGTCTTCCTTTAAAGGCCTTACCACTCCCCTTCCAAAGGAAGATTGACCTAGACCCTTAGCCCTAAGAGACGTACCGCTGCTCTGCACCAACAATTACTCTTTCTGCCACACTAGTAATAGCTCACTCCATATGGGAATTCACTTGGCCATTGGGTCGTCCCCACAGCTGTCCAAGGCAGGTCTCCCAGGGAACCACACACTCCTATCCCTGGTGCCCCAGCACAAAGTTTCAGGCACCAGGTAGAACCTGTCTTGGATCCTTGCACACTGTTCTGTTTTCTTCTCTTGCCAGTCACGTCCAAGCCTTTGTGATATTTGGCACTGTGGAAATTTGGTGGTGATTTGAACCAGCTTGGCCATAACCATCTCTTTCTTAGGGGAAGGAGCCAATGTGCTCCCACTTCCTTAAGACATATACTAGGCTGTTTCTGAATGCTCTCATTTTACCCCCACATCCTTCCTGTATTCTGGATCCTGTCTTTTCTCTGCTTGCTGCATGGGACAAACACAGCAATGGGGTTAAGCATACACGTGGTGCTGTTTCTGCTGACCACGTTAAAATCTATTGAAATGTCTCTTTTTCGTGTTTGACAGAATAATGGCCCTGGAAGGATGCCTGCACCTTATACTCCACAATATGTAAACATATTATGTTACCTGGGGAAGGAGAATTAAGTTTGATAACTGGTTGAATTTATAAAATATGCTGGATTATCCTGGCAAAAGTAGTCCAATGGCTTTTTACATGGGGCAGGGGGAGGCAGAAGAGTCAGTGTCCAAGGCAAGTAGCATGAGAAAGACTAGACAGGACACTGTTGGCTTGCAACATGGAAGGCGGCCAGGAGCCTAGGAATGCAGGCTCTCTCCAGAAGCTGGAAAAGAAGCAGATTCTTCTCTGGAAACTGCAGAAGGAAATCAGCTCTGCCTACAGCTTGGTTTTATTGTAATGATACTTTATTTGTATTTTCAAACATCAAGACTGTAGGATAATAAATCTGTGTTATCTGAAGTCACCACAATTGTAATAGAGTTGCCCCTCTACATGTATGGTTTCTTCATCTGTGGATTCAACCTAACCCAAATGGAAAATATTTGAAAAAAGTGCACCTGTACTGAACCCATAGTGACATTTTTCTTCTTGTCATCATACCCCAAAGAAGACAGTATAACACATTTACATAGCATTTGCATTGTATTAGGTATTCTAAATAATCTAGATGAAATTTAAATTATACAGGAGGTAGTGCATAAATTATAAGCAAATATTATGTCATTTTTTAAAATAAGGGATTTTAGCATCTGTAGAATTTTCTATCTGTAGTGGTTCTAGAACCAAACTCCTGAGGACACCAAAGTAGGACTGTCATTTGTTATAGTAGCAGTTGGAACTAAGTACTTTCATCATCAGGAAAGGATATGTCACCTTTTTTTAAATGTATTTCTGTCTCTGGGTCAATGTATTTTCGGATCATGTTTCATCACCATCACCATCCATTCCACCAATCCCCTTCTCTCCTTTTCTTGAAAGAGTTGTATAATGATCCTTGAAGTTTATCTTGTAGAATGCCCATTTTTGTTGAAAACTACTCATATTTCCATAGATGAAAAGGGAATCCTATTTTCAATATGAATCTATATACTTCCATATCAGCTTTTGTTTTCAGACGATTAGCTCTTCAATAGATAATATGAAGAAAATATCTGAGAAGTACTGTATACCATATCTGGAGATGAATGAATGTGCCTACCAAAGGAAGGCAACTTTAAATGTGCTGTTTACATGTTCTTAATTGAATTTTTTTTCTTTCTTCCACATTATAGTCTCTACCTATGTGTTACACATAAAGCAGCTTAAATAATTAAATGTCAGCTTTATAAAGTCAGAGAACAAATCAAATATTGAAACAGGATGCTGACTTTTGTCAGTCTAATTGCTAAGCACTATTTCTTCCCCGTGAAACAGATTCCAGACTAACAGATTGCACCAGCCAGTTTCACTCCCCAGTGCCTGTACTAGCACCTGCATAACCCTGACTTGCCCCTGAAATCTAATTTTTCAGAAACAAATAGCCCACAAGCATTAAGCTATGGCACAAAGACAGCTATGCTGACTCATCATACCTAACACTCTGGCCCCAACCTTACTCTGCCTCCCACATGTTTGTTTGTGAACTTCAACACTAGCATATCCATTGCCCATGTGGCTTGAGTGATCTGGTCCCTTTCAACCACCATGGATGTGGACCTGCTTTTACTATTTAGCTTAACTTGAATTTCTAGTGTTGTTTTAATTTTTCATTAATGACATATGATGTTGAACATCTATTAAATATGCTCATTTGTCATTTGTATATATATTTTTGGCCAGGTATCTGTTCAGATCATTTGCCCATTTTTATTTTTTTTAAAATTAGAGCTTTATAAATATACATGGTAATTGGTTCAACCCGACAAACTCATACATGCATGGACATTTATTAAAATTCACAATCCCACTATTTACCTATTTTTACATTGGTTTGGTTTTTTTTTATTGTTGTATTTTAAGAGTTTTTTGTATGTTTATATACCAGTCTTTTATCAGATGTCTGTTTCCTAGCTATTTTCTTGGTCTCTGGTGTTTCACTCTTTGTTAACAGAGTATTTTGCAGAAGAGATTCGTCTTTAATGAAGCCCAACTTACTGATTTTTTTCTTTCATCTGTCTTACTTTTGGTATTATATCTAAAACAGTCTTCTAAAGTTAACTAGATATTATTCTGTGTTTTATTCTTGAGTTTCATAGTTTTGCCTTTAACATTTAGTTCTATTACACATTTTGAGTTAATATATGTAAAAGGATAAAGGTCCATGTCTAAATTCTTTTCTGTTTTTGCATTGGATCAGCACCATTCGTTAAAAACAATATCCTTGAGGCTAAGGTTGTAGCTCAGTGGTTAAGAGCACTAGCTAGCACCTGTGAAGCACTGGGTTCAATCCTCAGCACCACATAAAAATAAATAAATAAAATAAAATTATTGTGTGTATACAACTAAAAAAAATTTAAAACCAATATCCTTTCTCCATCAAATTTTGTTCACTTTTGGCCAAAGATCAGTTGGCAATATTTTTGTGGGTCTATTTCTGGGTTCTTTCTCTGTTGCACTGAATATCTATACTTTACCAATACCAAACTCTCTTAATCCCTATGGCTTTATGGTAAGTTTTGAAGTTGTATATTGTCAGTCCTCTGATTGTTTTTCTTTAATATTATGTTGGCCATTATGGATCTTTTGCTTCTCCATGAAAATTTTATAATCAATTTGTCAATATCCACAAAATAACATGCAGGAACTTTGACTGGAACCTGGACATGGTGTTAAACACCTATAATCCCACAGACTTGGGAGACTGAGGGAGGAGGATTGCATATTTGACACTAGCCTTGGCAATTTAACGAGAGACTTTCAAAATTTAAAAATAATAAAAAATGGACTGAGGATGTAATTTAGTTCTTAAGTGCCCTGGGTTCATTCCCCAGTATCCACCCTGCCTCTCACCTACTCAAATGTTTGAAAGAACTGATTTCTTTACAATATAGTGTTACTATCCAAGAACATGAAATATCTATTCCTTTATTTAGTTGATTCCTTACATCATTTTTTAGTTTTCCTCAAATAGAACTTGTAGACATTTTATTAGATTTATACCTAAGTATTTCAACTTTTGGTGCTAATATAATTAAGTAGTATATTTTAAATTTCAAATTATATTTTTCTCATTGCTGATATATAAGAAAAAGACCAATTTTGCATCTTAACCTATACTGTGATATTGCTATATTTATTCATTATAAATTTTTTTTGGTATTGATTCTCTGAGATTTTTTATTTTAATGATTAAAATCAGGAAATTTATTATTTATACAAATGATACAATGTGTTATTGATATGTCACTATTATCTAACTTATAAATTACATTACTGTTAACTGCCCCCCCAATCCTTTATAGTAATTTTTTTCATGGTTTAGAGTCAAAGCCAGGTATACATGTTGGATTTAGTGTTTGTTTCTCTTTAATTTGTAAATATTTATCTGCCTTTCTTGGCTGATTTACTCACTCCCCATTCTAATATATTGCTTGTATCCTACACTCACAATCAAGAAAAAAAATCTTTGTTTTCTTCAAAGGCTTTACAGTTTAATGGTTTATCAGATTTCTCACATTTTTTAATTTGTAGTATAAGGCAGGAGTCAAAGTTCATTTTATTCCATATGTATGTCCTGTAATCCAAATTCTAAGCATCATGTGTTGAAAAGACTTTGCTCATTGGTTTCTCTGTAGAAAAATCTAACGATTTTTTTTTTTTTTTTACGTGTGGGCTGGTTTATTGATCTATTTGTTGACACTCATGCCTGTATCAAACATTCTTGATTACTGTAGCTTCTTGGTAACTATTGGATTCACATAAATATATCCTCTGACAGTGGTCTTCTTTTTCAATATTGACTTAGGAATCTCTCTTTTCCTAGTTTTCTTTCTTTCCTTCCTTCTTTCCCTGCTCCTCCCCCTTCTTTCTTTCTTGTGCTGGGGAACAAACCCAAATCCTGAAGCATCCTAGGCAAGCATGCTACCACTAAGCTATACCCCAAGCCTTTCCATAGCTTTTTCCCCTTATCATGAATGATTGTCAAAATATGTCAAAAATTTGAAACTCTTAAAATGATCATATAAGTTTTCTTTATTCTGCTAATATAATGAATTGCCTTTCAAGTATTAAGCAAATTTTGTAATCCAGAGATAAAGACCATTGTTCATGATCTTTTTTATTTTTCTTTATATATTTTAGATTCACATGTTTAATGGTTATTTGATGGCTATAGTGGCCATGGGTGCCATTCTGCACAACATAAATACAGAACATGTTTATTATCATAGAAAGCTCTATTGAATAGCACATCCCTCCAGCAATCCATTTTTTTAAAGAGAGAGTGAGAGAGGAGAGAGAGGGAGAGAGAATTTTTTTTTTTTTTTTTTTTTATTGTTGGTCATTCAAAACATTACATAGTTCCTCATACATCATATTTCACAGTTTGATTCAAATGAGTTATGAACTCCCAATTTTATCCCGTATACAGATTGCTGTATCACATCAGTTACCCTTCCATTGATTGACATATTGCCTTTCTAGTGTCTGATGTATTCTGCTGTCTGTATTATTCTCTACTATCCCCCCTCCCCTCCCCTCCCCTCCCCTTTTCTCTCTCTACCCCTTCTACTGTAAATCACTTCTTCCATTTGAATTATCTTGTCTTACCCCTCCTTTCCTCTTATATGTCATTTTGTATAACCCTGAGGATCGCCTTCCATTTCCATGCGATTCCCCTTCTCGTTTCCTTTCCCTCCCACCTCTCAAAGTTCTCGGCGGACACAACATCTTTGTTGCTATGTGGTGCTGAGGATTGAACCCGGGCCGCACGCATGCCAGGCGAGCGCGCCACCGCTTGAGCCACACCCCCAGCCCCAGCAATCCATTTTTAAAACACAAATTGACCATATTACTACCACACAGGTAAAACCCTTCATGAGTCATCTATAGCTATAAGAATACTTGCATTCTTGTCTTGCTTCAGTGTGCTTCTTAATCTCATTTTCTTAGTATGTTTCCTTATCCTCTTATTTTATCATGTGAACTTAGGGCTTTGTTCACATTATTCATGCTATCACTGAGCTACATTTCCAGCCCTGCAGTGTTTTGAATATTCATGGTTTTACTGTGCTTTTTCATGTTACTCCTTTCTAGAAATGCTATACCACTTCTCTCCACAACTCACTTGCAGTATTTTGTTCTAGTACTTTCTGGTTTTCATTCAGTCTTCTTTTCCCTTTTCCATTGGGAAAAAGTCTTCCATGAGGACTTTTAGCAAATATCTTGTCATCAAAAAATGCACACACTAGTTTTCTAAACAGAGCTTATTTAGCAAGTATAGTTTGACAATAGAGTGTTCCTGAGTTTTAGGCACAAACACATAAAAGTCTTCAGTGAACTACACTTCTGGATCTAGGAAAGGTGATTCAAGAACAATGCCAAACCCTAGAATTTGTATCTCCTCAGTAGAGTTGTGCTCAGCTGTTTGGAGATTATACTGTTGAGAGACACCTGTCATCTTCTGCATTTATAACCAGTGGGCTTCAGTTTCACAGTGAGAGGTTCAACAATCTGTGGAGGTCTTTTATCTTTTTCTTATAGGACACAACAGCTCACTGGGAGCAAATGAAGGAAATTTGGGGGAGATTTTTCTATATAGATGATAATGTGATTGGGAACAGATGGTTTTCTTTATTCCTTCTCAGTTTGCATACCTTTTACTTAATTTACTTTTCTCACTCAATCAACTAGGATATCCAGTTTGACATTGAATAGAAGTGGTGAAGGAACATCCTTGCATTATTCCTAATCTAAGCAGGGAAGCATCTAGTTTCTGACCCTTATGCCGTTGGCTGTAAGATTTTTGGAGATTTTTAAAATTTAGTTTAAAGAGTTACCTCTGTCAGGGCTGGGGTTGGGGCTCAGTGGTAGAGCACTTGCCTAGCACATGCAAGGCGCTGGGTTCTATCCTCAGCACCACATAAAAATAAATAAATAAAAATAAAGGTATTGTATTCAACTACAACTGAAGAATAAACATTTTTTTTTTTTAAAGAGTTACCTCTGTCTCAGTTTGGGCTGCTATTACAAAATGGTATAGCTAAGTGGCTGTTACGTCTTGGGTATGAAGTGTCCTCCAAAAGCTCCTGTGTGACAACGCAAAAATGTTCAGAGGGAAAATGATTAGATTGTGAAAGGTGTAACCTAATTAGTGGATTAATCTCCTGATATGAATTCACTGGGTAGTAACTATAGTCAGGTAGGGTGTGACTAGAGGAAATAGATCAAGTGGCCATGCCTTTGGGGTTTATATTTTGACCCTGGTGAGTGGAGCTCTCTGTTTCCCGGTTGCCATGTCCTGGCTGCCTTCCTCTCTCACATCCTTCTTTCATGATATTCTGTCTCATCTTGGGCCCAGAGATATGGAGTTGGGAAACCATGGACTGAACTTCTGAAACTGTAAGCCAAAATAAACTTTTCCTGCTCTTATATTGTTCTTATCAGGACTTTTGGTCCAGGTGATACAAAACTGATTAAAACAGTGGTTTAAAGAACAGACATTTATTTGCCACAGTTCTGGAGGCTGAAAAGTCCAGGATCAAGATGCTATCAGATTTCGTTGCTGGTGAGGTCCTGCTTCATGGTTTATATTCAAGCCCCTCTCACTGTGCTCTTAGGAAGCCTTTCTTCAGTATGTGCATGTAGGAAGAGGGAGAGAGATCAATCTCACTAGTATTTCTTCTTATAAAGGCATTGGTTTCATCATGGAGGGTTCCACCCACATCACAAAATTTGAAACTGTTTTCTTTTGAAAGGCCCCACTTCTAAATATCATCACATTGGGGCTTAGAGTTTCAATATGTGAATTTTTGGTGGGCTATTCACATTTAGACAGTAACATTTAGACAGTAATATTTTCTGAGAGGTTTTATTTATTTATTTATTTTCTAGATTATGAATGGGTGGTGAATTTTGCCAAAGTTTTTCTTCTGCTTTATTGATTGTTATATCATTTTTCTTCTTTAATATTTTGATGTGATGGATTATATTGATTGATTGTTAAATGTTAAACCAGTCTTGCATATCTGGAATGAATTCTACTAGGTTGTGCTGTATGATGATTTTTATAAATTTATTTGATTGGCTAAAAACAAGCTGTTAAATTTTACATCTATCTGTGTAAGGAATGTTGGTCTGCAGTATTCCTACTTGCCTGGTTTTAATATCAGGAAAATGCTGGTATCATAGGATTTCTTGGGAAGTATTGACTTGGTTTCCATTTTCTGTGAGAGATTGTATGGAATTTGTGTAGCTTTTTCCTTAAATATCTGGAAAAATTTACCAGTGAACACATCTGTGCCTGCTGCTTTCCCTTTTGGGGGTGGTGGTAAACATGGATTCAATTTCTTTTAATTCAATTTCATTAATAGTTTTAGTGAAAGAATTATGTAGATTTTGTTTTTCCTTGTGTGACTTTTGGTAGGTTGGGTCTTTCAAGGGATATTTCCATTTGACTTAATTTATCATAGTTGAGGTCAAGATTGTTAATAATATTCTTTCATTATCTTTTAATTGTTCATAGGAAAGTAACAATGGCCTATGTTTCATTTCTGATATTAGTAATTTATGTCTTTTCTTTTTCCTTAGACTATCTAGTTAGAGGCTTAAAAATTTTTTATCTTTACAAATAGCCAGCTTTTCTTTTCATTGAGTTTCTCTATTGATCTCTTGTTTTTAATATCATTAACTTCTGCCTTACTATTTTTAAAAATATTTTCCCTTAGTTGTTGATAGATCTTTTATTTATTTATACATGGTGCTGAGAATCGAACCCAGTGCCTCACACATACAAGGCAAGTGCGCTACCGCTGAGCCACAGTCCCAGCCCTCTGCCTTAATTTTTTAAAATTTCTTTTCTTCTGTTTACTTTTGATTTAAATTCCTCTTTGTCTAGTTTTTGAAGTAGAATGTTGGATTACTGATTTTCAATAACCTTTTTTATCTAATATATTCATTAAATGCTACATATTTCTTTTTAAGCACTGTTTTGCTGCATCTGACAAATTTAATAAATTATATTTTAACGTTTTCAGAATATTTAAAAATCTGTCCTGAGAAAAGTACTTTATGATAGACTATTTCTAATTTCTCCTTCCCATCCCTTAAAACACTGTTAACATTTACTTCACTTATTTATAATCATCACATATATTTTGATAATATTATTTTGGATAAATTTTTATGTGTTAAATCAATTAAGAATAAAAATACAAGATTCTATTTTACCTTCATTTATTCCTTCACTAACATTCTTCCTTTCTTTATGTAGATGTAAGTTTCCAATCTATACAATTTTTTTTTTTGCTCTCTGAAGAATGTTATTAATATCTCCTGAAGCTAGGCAGGTCTTCTGGAGACAAATTCTCTCAAATTTCACTTATCTGAGAATATATACATTTCTTCTTCACTTTGGGAGAATAATTTAATTGGATAAAGAATTCTGTGGTGGTGCTATTTTCTTCATTGCTTTAAATATTTCACTCTACTTTATTCTTGTTTCATAGTTTCCAAAGATGATTTGAAAGTAATTCTTATCCCTCCTCCTATGTAGGTAATGCAGTTGTTTTCTGTCTTTCAATTTTTTGTCTTTGAATTTTGCAATCTGAATATAATATACCTAGGTGTAGATTTTCTGGTTTTATTCCTGCTTCATGTTCTCTGCATTTCCTAGATCTGTAGTGCAGTTGTGTAATTAATTTTGGAAAATACTCAGCCAATTATTACTTTAAATATTTCCTCTGCTATGTTCTTTCTGATATTCCTATTATGTGTATGTTACATTTTTTGGAATTTCCCCCTAGTTGCATTTTCCTCCTTGTTTTACTAATTTGTAATCTGTTTTGGAACTTTCTATTGATTTTTTTGGTAAAACTTCCTGATTTTATATGCAGCACATCCAATCTATTGAGGAACCCACCAAAGGCATTCTTCATTTCTGTTGCAGTAGTTTTTTTTTTTTTAAAAAAAAAACTTCTTAGCATTTCCTTTTGATTCTTTTATTGAGTTTCCCATCTCTGCTTATATCACTACTCTGCTCTTGTATATTTTCCACCATTTCCATTAGGACCCTTAGTATGTTAATCATAGTTGTTTTAAATTCCCAGTCAGATAATTCCAAAATTTCTATCACATATGAATCTACTTCTGACCTTTGCTCTACCTCTTGATACTGTTTTAATGTCTCTTGGTTTGCCTTTGTTGTTGTTGTTGTTGTTGTTATTGCTGTTGAAAAACTACCATAATGAACTAAGTAAAAGAAACTGAGGTAAATAGGCCTTTAGTCTTAATAGTAGTTAGGATGTGTTTATTTTATGCTGTACAAAATTTTCTTCTGATGTCTTTGTCTATGCTTCTGTCTTTGGGTTTCCCCAGACTTCTCTAAAATAAAGTTTGATACTGTAGTTCTTTCAGATATTGTATCCTGAAGTTTAGAGGTTGCTAGAACTGGATATTTTCCTCAGGTCTGTGACCTCACAAGTATTTCTTACCTCCCCTGCACCACCCCCCAGCTAATCAGGAATGCTAGATGGGATTGGAATTGAAGAAATGTCATTCCCAAGTGGAGTAAGATTTTGGTAGTCTTTCTCTGAAGAGCAGGCAGATGTTATGAACGATGCTCTGGGTGTACTTGAAAATGTTTACAGTTCTCGCTCAGTCAGATCCACAAGGATTTCTTGGCTCTTCATCTCGCCAGCACCCGTGCAGACGAGATGAACTGGGTTTAAAAGAGCTGGCTGCAACATTAAGTTAAGAAAGTGGCAAAAAATCACGTAGTATAGAGAGTAGTTTTTAAACTGAGGGTAAGGATGGCTCTACAACCTTAAGGGTCAGCTTCCACGCTGGAAAGAGCGCGTGCACCCAGAATCTCTTTATTTTTATAGGGGGACTAACAAAGGAGTTTCCATAGAATGTTCTTCACCAAATAACGTAGAGGATAAGGTTTTAAGAGTGGAGTCTTGATTCCTTGATGTCTTGTGGTCAGCAGATTGATTGACATCTTGGCAAGTCACACCCATCTCAGTTGCTTTGTGGGATCTTAGGCAGAGCTTGAGGGGGAGATGCACCTACATCATGTGATCTCTCCCTAACAGGGGTCCCTATCTCCTCATATGGCTATGATATGCAATAGCTCACACACACAGTCCATGGACAGCTGGTGACATCTTCACTATGAGAACTGAGTTGGTTTCTTAAAAGTCAAAAGTCCTTGTAAGACTAAGACCTTCAAAATTTCTCTCCTACTGTTCCATACTCAGCCTTAAGTGATTCATCAAAATTTAGGGCTTCAGTAGACTCTGTTCCAGACAAGCAGATGTGAACTTTGACTCTGAATTTAACCATTTCTCCAGATTTTATGCTAGTGGTTTGTCCTATGACCTTAGTTCTCTGATGGGTCCAAGAAAAGTTATTCATTTTTGGTTTGTTTAGCTTTTACTTATTGTTAGTTTGAGAATGTTCACTTCCATGCTCTTTCTATATTACAGCTGAAACTACACTTTCTGACTTTTTAAAGCTATACTACTTGATATGTCTTGACAACTATTTTTTCTCAAGTCTCTGAAGACTCCATTAAGTATTCTATTTCAATGTTCAGGTACTTGAATTGATAACTGGATAAGTGTTAGTTGCTGTGTCACTGTAATGAAAGTGACAGAAGAGGTAATTTTTATTTTTACAACTGAGAGTTACTTAATACAGATTATTTGACAATATAAACACCCATTCCACTTTTAGTTTTCCCTAAGGAATTAGCTAAGGATGTGAAAATCAATTTAACTATAAGGATAGTAACCCTCTGCTATAGTTTCATTTAGGGGTTGATTTTAGAGAAGAAAACACCACAGAGATTATGCATTCAGAGTAAATAGAAATGAATAAACTGAGAGACATGATCCAGCAGCAGCATACACAAACACCCACACAACCCACAGATTTTCAAGGTCTGTTTTCAATATCCTGGAATGCACTCCAGGCAAAAGAGGACAAAAACTCTATTTAGGTTGTCAAAAATAAAAAGGCTTAAGTGAAATGTACCAATTAAAACTAGAAATTTCCTACATGGATGTTCTTTGCAGGGTAGTTTATGATAGGAAAAAATAGATACGACCTAAATATATGAGTATAGGGACTTTGTTAATTCATGACAAGCTAATGAGATGGAATAAATATGTTAATTAGCTGAATTTAGATATTCCACAATGTATACATATATCAAAACATAATGTTGTACACTGTAAATATATGCATTTTTAGTAAATTAAAAAAGAAATGTGGGGCTGGGGTTGTGGTTTAGTAGTGAGAGAGCACTTGCCTAGTATGTGAGGCCCTGGGTTCAATTCTCAGCACCACATATAAATAAATGAATAAAATAAAGGTCCATAACATCTAAAACATTTTTTTAAAAAGGAATGTAACATTTAAAATTTAAAGTGTTAATTTCAGAAAAATATTTTCAGCGTGGGAATTAGCCAACTAAGACTATTGTCAATGTGATGTGTAAAAATGCAATATTATTATTTTAATATGCTGTACAATTTTGAATGAACTTACAAGTCAATATATGCTACACTGCAATGCAGTTTTAAAAAAGGTCCCCAAAATCTCAGTAACTTAAAATAACAAAAATATATTTCTTGCCTGTACTACAAGACCAACACATGTCCATTGAAGGCTTTGCTCACTATAACTAAAATGATAGAACAGTTACCATCTGGAACATTGCTGGTTAACATGTATGAGAAAAGACAGATCATGAGAAATCTTAGTGTCTGTTAAATATTTCCCCCAAGAACAGACAAAATCTTTCTGCTACATTTCATTGACTGAAGCAAGTTACATGGATGTGGCTGTGTTCAAAAGGTGTGTGGAAGTGCAAGTCTACATGTCTGGAAATTGGGCAGCAGAAAATCTTGGTAAACAACACTAATAACTAACAAAAGTCCCACATTTTTTCACTGAGTTCTGCAAACCTGTGTCATTTCCTGTGAACTATTTACTAACTCAGCTTTCCAGTGAGTTATTTATACCTTTGATTTAAAGTATTTGTAAATTCAGAAAAATAGCCCATCAACTACCTTGTTATAAGAATGTTTCCAGTATTTGCCATTTTTTACTTGTTTATCATATTTTAAAACACCTTTCTTAAAATATGACTCACCATTTTGAACTGTACAATTAAGTGGCTTGTTTTATATTCACAGAGTTGTGCATTCAACACTTAAATCAATTTTGGAATTTTTTCATTACCCTAAAATTCTACACATTCCTTAGCTGTCAACTATACTGCCCCCACTTCCAAACCAGAGGCAAAAACTAATGTATTTTCTGTCTGTATGAATTGACCTTTTATTGATATTTCATATATGTGGAAACATACACTTAAAGTTATTGTGTTTTTTTTTTCTTATTTGGTCTTAGGTCTCTTTCTGGAGGCTGGCTGTAAATTCTTTCTCTGCCCTGACAAGGCTCAGGTAGTTATGGATGTTTATACTGTGCCTTTTATGGAATAATTCTTTATTCTAGCATAACACATAATGTGATCAGATATCTCTCTCACAAGAAACTATTTACACTAGCAGATGCCCTATGGCTTCTGTCTGATGTGTATATAGTTTATTCTTATCAAGATAACCACTTTTAAGGTCAGTATTGACCAGTAGGAGAGTTACATTTGGGTACATTGGTCAGGTGAGATACAAAGACTGTGGCACAACAAAAAACATGAAACAAAATAAGCATTTTCTAATTAGATCCATAAAAGAGAGGTGCCTAAGAGGGTCACTGGGAAGTACAGAGACAACAGGATGCTCAACCAAAGAGTGGGAAGTGTGAAACAGATGAACTTATGGGCTGTCATTATTGAGATCAAGGGCACAACCCAAATAGGTTTCCCTTGGAGAATTCAAACTGGTGAGTTTAAATTAAGTAAGCATGAATTTAAGGAAGTCATGCCTTGATTAAAGGTAATCACTGTGGGATATCTTCAAAGTCCTTGTGGTTATGAAAGTCAGTGGGCAAGTCGAGAAGGTTATGTCTGTTTGTCTCAGAGGGTGGTGATTACTAGAATGCAGTTATGTAATAATGATATCTGGGTCAAATATATTGAAGAAATGAACTAAGAGTACTTGGTGACAAAAACCCTGCTTCTGGTATGAGAAAGTTGACTCTCTCTCTCTCTCTCTCTCTCTCTCTCTCTCTCTATATATATATATATATATATATATATATATATATATTTTTTTTTTTTTTTTTTTTTTTTTTTTGGTACTGGGGGAACTTGACCACTGAGCCACATCCCCGGCCCTATTTTGTATTTCATTTAGAGACAGGGTCTCACTGAGTTGCTTAGCACCTCACCATTGCTGAGGCTGGCTTTGAACTCGCCATTCTCCTGCCTATACCTCCTGAGTGGCTGGGATTACAGGTGTGTGTCACAGCAGACGGCTGACCCTATATTTAAAATTGAAGCTAGGGCAAGATAAAATTATAGAAAATTACTACAGTGGTCCCTTATGACTTTCTTCTTTCACTAAACACAATATTTTCAATGTTAATCCATGTTGTAGCATTTATCAGTACTTCATTGCTTTTAATTCTGGAAAATTTGTCTACTGTATTAATATTACACATTTTATTCATCCATTTATCAATTGATGGACATTTGGATTGCTTTTCCCTATTATCTATTATGAATAATGCCCTCTGTGAATATGTGTGTACAACATTTTGTGTAGACATCATATGTCTTAATTTCTCTTGAAATGCCTAGGAGTGTAATTGCTGGGACATATGGTCACCCTTTGAAGAACTGACACTGTTTTCCAAAACAGCAGCACCATTTTACATTCCCATCAGCACTATATAAGGATTCCGATATTTCCATATCCTTGCCAACGTTTTTTTTATTACGTGCCTTCATATTATAGATAGCCCAGTAGGTGTGAAGAGGTGTCTAATTGTGGGTTTGATTTGCATTTCCTAGCTAGCTTATTATGTCAAGCATTTTTTCATGTCCTTATGTACATTTTAAAAATTTTCTTTGGAAGAGTATCTATTCATATCTTTAAATCAATTTACTATTGGGTTGTCTTTTTATTACTGAGTTATCCTTTTAAGTTGAAACAGTTTTTATACATTTTAATTCCTAAATATATGATTTGCAATTTTTTTCCATTCTCTAAGTTGACTTTTCACTTACTCGTATCCTTTGAAGCATGGAAGTTTTTAATTTTGAAGATATCCAATTTGCCTATTTTTCCCTTTGTTTCCTTGCTTTGGTGTCCAAGATTAGAAGATGCTTATAAGAGTTGTATCCTTATAAGAGTTTTATATATTAGCTCCTACATTTAGGTCCTGATCAATTCCATTTTTTGTAAAAACTGAGGAATAAGTTTTACCAAAAAAGTATAATGGGAGACATATGCTTTCATATGACAGAGAAATTTTTGCTGCTTATTCCTTGCAGATCAAACCCAGGGCTTTGCTCATGCTAGGCAAGCACTCTATCACTGAGCTACATCCCAGCCCTTTTTAAAATTTCATTTTGAGACAGAATCTAAGTTGCCCAGACTGGCCTCAAACTTGTAATCATCCTGCCTTGGCCTCCTGAGTAGCTGGGATTATAGATATGTGCCACCATGCCTGACCTGGAGTTAATTTTTATATATGGTATGAGATAGGAAGTCAAATTAATTCTTTTTCCAGGGCAGGGGCACTGGGGATTGAATTCAGGTGCACTCAACTACTAAGCCACATCCCCAGCCCCATTTTGTATTTTATTTAGAGACGGGGTCTCACTGAGTTGCTTAGTGTCTTGCTTTTTTTGCTGAGGCTGGCTTGAATTCGCAATCTTCCTGCCTTAGCCTCCAGAGCCATTGGGATTACAGGCATGTGCCACCGCACCTGGCAAATTAATTTTTTGCATGTGCCTAACCAATTGTGTCAACACTATTTTTTGGAAAGACAATTCTTACCCTACTGCATGGCTCTCGTCACCTTACCAATATTCAATATATGTAAGTATTTATTTCTGGACCCTCAACTCTATTACATTCATATTTATGTCTCCCCTAAATCAGTACCATAGAGTATGAATTACAGTGAAACTGGATAATATGATTATTCCAATTGGACTTTTTATTTTGGAGATTGTGGATCTCTTGCATTTCCATGTAAATTTTTTTACCTTTATTTTATTTATTTATTTTTATGTGGTGCTGAGGATTGAACCCAGCACCTTGCATGTGCTAGGTGAGGCTCTATCACTGAGCCACAACCCCAGCCCCTTCCATGTAAATTTTAAGAGTACCTTGTAAATTTCTACAAAAAGGCAGCAGGAATTTGTTAAGAATTGTGTATTAGATCTATAGATGAAAATAATTTTGCTGGTATTGATATCTTAATATGAACTCTTCCAATCCATGAACACAGGGTATCTTTCCATTAATTCAAATGTTCTTAAATATCTTTCAACAAAGTTTTGTAGTTTTTGGTGTACAAATATTACACTTCCTAGGTAAAACTTATTCCTCAGTTTTTAGAACTCTTTTAGTTGCTATTGTAGTTGCTTTAAATATTTCATTATTGATTTGACCATTACCACTAGAGAAATAATACTGACTTTTGTATATTAATATTTTGTAAAACTTTACTAGCTTTTTATTAATTTTAATAGCTTTTAGTGGCTATCTTAGGATTTTTATAAATAAGATTAATTCACCTGCAGATGTTTATGGCATTATAAATCATATCAACTTTAAATGTCCCATTGATTTCTATCTAACCAAAAATAACATTTTCTCTCTTCAAGAATATAAATAAAAATGAATATCTAATATATTCTCTTAGTACTTTTGATTCAAATGTGTATTTACATGAACCAAATGAAATGTATTGTGGTGAAATATATGTTAGAGTATTTTTTCTTCAAACAGGTTACCACTTGACCAATGCCATTTAAAAAATTGTGGTGAGGGCTGGGGATGTGGCTCAAGCGGTAGCGCGCTTGCCTGGCATGTGCAGGGCGCTGGGTTCGATACTCAGCACCACATAAAAAAAAAATAAAGATGTTGTGTCCACCAAAAACTAAAAAATAAATATTTAAAAAATGTGGTGATATTGTATATCAACATAATGTGTATTATTTTAACTATTTGTAAATTTAAAATTCAATAAATTTGAAAACATCACAGTGCTGTAAAACCATCACCACTATCTATATTCAAAACTTTTTAATCATTCTGAACAAAAACTCCATAACCATTAAAAAACAACTTCTTTATACCTCATCTCCCAGCCCCTGGGTGACCACTGTTCTACTTTATGTCTCTATAAATTCACTTACTCTAGGTACCTCATATAAGTGGAATTATATTGTTCTTCTGTGTCTGCCTAATTTCACTAAGCATAATGTCCTCAAGATCAATTCATGTTGTAGCATAAATCAAATTTTCATTCAACTTATGGCTAAATAATATTCCACTGTACTGTCCTTTAATAAAGCTTATACTTTCCACTCTAAACTTGCCTCGATGTGCTTCTCTGGTGTTATACTTCAGCATTGGGGAAGCAAGGACTTGTCACCGGTAAACAGCAGTAACACTTGTGATCCTGCTTGCCTCTGCCTCCCCAATCTTGAGGGATTGCCAGTGTGTACCATTGCACCCAGCTGTTTTCTTGCTTTTGAGTTGTTTGAATTACTTACATATTTTGGATATTAACTTCTATCATACATATGGTTTGCAAATATTTTCTCCCACTCTGTAACTTGTCTTTTCATTTTGTTGTTTTCTTTGCAGTGAGGGAGCTTTTAAATTGATGAAATCCCATTTGCCTATTTTTGCTTTTGTTTCCTGTGCTTTTGTAGACAATACAAAATAATTGCTAACATTAATATAATGGATATTTTTCCATATTTTCTTCTAGTAGTTTTACAGATTCAGGTTTTATGTTAAAATTATTTTATCTTTTTCCTAAAGACTGTTTTGGCTATTTGGAGTCTTCTGTTGTTCCTTAAAATTTTTGGACTTTTTTATATTTATTAAAAATGATACAGGAGGAGATCCAAGATGGTGAACTAGAGGGAGGCTGCATTCCTTGTTGCTCCTTGACTGGGGGATTCAAGCAGAGGAGATACTGTTTCTCTGTGAGTCAGCCATCACTGCCCACCGATCCCCTGCTGTTTACCCCCCATTTCCTCCAGTGTGATTCCCCAGCTGCTTCCTCTGCCAGCATATTGCCTAACTTTCAAGAGCAGATTATTGCTGACCAGTGCCTATTGTCCACCATTTTCCCAGTTGCCCACTTGTTGCCTGACCATTGTCCGCTGCCTGACATCCACCTGCTGATCACCAACCATTAACCTGCACACCTCCCACAGACTGCCTGCTGTTCGCTGCTGCCTGGAAATCCATTGTACCCACAGGTTTGGTTACATGCGACCACCACCATCTTGGAACACTGGCCAGGGCCTGAAAGTTCGCCACTGCCACTGCTGCCATCTCGGGGGCATGCTGCCTCAGTCTGAAGACACTAGCCAGGGCCTGAAGATATATTTTTTGGGTACCTGTAGGTCTGGTGGCACCTAAGGTTTTTCTGCTAGTTGTGCTAGTAGCTGCCATATGGCTGCCTCTTTGTAGGGTCACTCCTTTGTGTGAGCAAATTCCTGTTAGTCTCTCTGAAAGTTGAAACAGCATTGAGATCTTGGGACTGTAGCAAGGCAGAGCCTGGGGAAGCTGAAGCCCAGGTCCATCAGATTGTAGCCGGGTTTGTGTAGGCTAGTCTGGGCCTAGGAAGCCTGTGGAAAGAGACTAGGGGCAGTTCCAGGGTAGGGGGTGGAGCACAGGTTGGAGAAACTGGAGAAAACCAGGCTCTTTCCAGCTCAGTGTGTTCTGAAGTGCACGGGGATGGAAGGAGCTGGCTATAGCAGGTGGGAAGACTAAAAAAGGGTGTGAGAGTTTCTTGCTCTCGGCTCACCCACCCAACTGGTCCCGCATCCACCAGACTGGAGTTACCATCAAACTTAAAACAACCTCACCTATCGGTGGAGAAGGGAAGCTGAGAACATTTTTGAAAGCCAACTGAAGCAATCATTCAATTTTCCATTGAGATTTTCCTTTTTTGAATCTCTACCATTTTTGAATCCAAATATTTTTCACGCATCCATTTATTGAGGAATGGGATGTCTGAATACTATATTGCAGTTTTGTTGTGTATTCCTATATTTTTACTTTTTCTAAAAAAAAAAATCTGTATATATTTTTTCTCACCTGTCTCCCTGAATTCTTTTTCTCACTTCTCTCATACTAACAGCCTCTATTAATCCCTCCCTTGTCTTACTATAAATTCTTACATCTTTCTGCTCTACTTCTCACTCATAAATATCACATCTTACCCTACTTCTTTTCCATCATTGTCTGTCATTTGAAATTGTAAATCCTTTTAGCAAATTCACTGCTTATATTGTAGACAATAATTGAACACATCATTTCTGTTTATTGCGACAGAATCATAGACACATTAATAGGAGCTATTTGGTTTACAGTCGTGAATTGTTTGCACTGGGTGCTGTTAATATTGGTCTCCCCCTTAAAGGTATGGTACTGAAAGCCTTTAGCAACACTATAAGACTACAGGATAGAAACTGTACTGCCTCAGACCTATACCACTAGATGGGAAGACACACAAACAACATGAAAAAAACAAGGGAACAAAGTCCCTAAAACAAACTTTGATGTTCCAACAATAGAATCCATAGAAACCACAGTAGAAGAAATGTCAGAGTAGGAGTTTAGAAGGTACACAGTTCTACTGATCTTCAAAATAAAGGATGTATTGGAGAGAAAATACAGGAATGAAAGAGCACTTCAATAAAGAGGCAGAGATTATAAAAAGGAATCAAGCAGAAATCCTCAAAATGAAGGAAACAATGAATCAAATTAAAAATTCAATGAAAAGTATCACCAACAGACTACACCACTTAGAAGAAAGAACTTCAGACAATGAAAACCAAATATATACTCTTGAAAATAAAGTTGACGAGGGGCTGGGGTTGTGGCTCAGTGGTAGAGCCCTTGCCTAGGATGGGTGAGGCCCTGGGTTCGATCCTCAGCACCACATAACAAAAAATAAATAAATTAATTAATTAAATAAAGGTTAAGTGATTTTTTAAAAAAAAAGAAAAATAAAGTTGACCAAACAGGGAAGATGGTAAGAACCTATGAACAGAACATCTGAGAAATATGGGATAACATGTAAACACCAAATTTAAGATTTATCAGACTACATGAAGGCATGGAGATACAAACCAAAAGAATGCACAATGTTTTCAATGAAATAATATCAGAAAATTTCCCAAATCTAAATAATGAAATGGGAAACAAATACAAAAGACTTACTTGCTGTAAAAAATTAGTGCAGACCCACACCAAAACATGTTATAATGAGAATGACTAATATAGAGAATAAGGATAGAATTTTAAAGGCTGCAAAGAAAACCAATTTGCATTTCAGCTGATTTCTCAACCAAGACCCTCAACGCCAGGTCCTGGAATGATATATATCAAACTCTGAAAGAAAATGGATGCCAACTGAGAATTTTAATATTCAGCAAAAATAAGCTTCAGATTATAAGATGAAATAAAAACCATCCATGATAAACAAAAGAATTCAAAACCTGCACTATAGAACATTCTTGGTAAACTATTCCATGAGGAAGAAATGAAAAAAAAATAATGAAAACCAGCAAGGGGAGGTACTACACAAAAAAGAAGATCAGTCAAGGAGAATCTAAATCAAGTTAAAAACCAAAAATAAACCAAAATGACCAGGAATACAAATCATACCACAATAATAACCCTGAATGTTAATGGCCTAGGATTATCAATCAAAAAACATACATTGGAAGATTGGATTTAAAAAGACCCAACAAAATGTTGTCTTCAAGAGACTCACATTCTAGGAAAAGATGTCCACAGACTGAAGGTGAAAGATTGGGAAAAAAATATCACTTACATAGACTGTGTAAACAAGCAGGGATTTCCATCCTCATATCACATAAACTGGACTTCAAGCTACCTTAGTCAGAAGAGATAAAGAAGGACATTGCATACTGCTTAAGGGAATCAACAAGACCTAATCATAAAGTATATGTCCCAAACAATGGAACATCTACATATATCAAATAAACCTTTCTCAATTTTAAGTATCAAACAGACCACAACACAACAATACTGGGTGACTTTAATACATCTCTCATCACTGGATAGATCTTCCAAACAAAAACTGAACAAAGAAACTACAGAACTAAATAATACAATCAATGATTTAGACTTAATAGACATATGTAGAGTATTTTATCCACCATAAAGCAAATACACTTTCTTCTCAGTAGCACATGGATTCTTCTCCAAAACAGACTATATGTTATGCCACAAAGCAACTCTCTGCAAATACAAAAAAAAATAGAAATACTATCTGCATTCTATCAGATCATAATGTAGTAAATCAATGATAAAATAAAAAATAGAAGCTACTCCAACACCTGGAGACTAATTAGCATACTATTAAATGATGAATACATAGCAGAAGAAATCAGGGAGGAAATAATAAAATACTTAGAGGTAAATGAGAACACTGATACAACATATCAAAATCTCTGGGACACTATGGAGGGAGTGCTAAGAGGAAAGTTCATTGTATTGAACTCATACATTAAAAGACTAAAAAGTCAACAAATAAATGACCTAACATTACATCTCAAAGCCCTCGAAAAAGAAGAGAACAAATCAACACCAAAAGCAGTAGAAGGCAGGAAATAATTAAAATCAGAGATGAAATTGAAACAATTGAAAAATTTGACAAAATAAAAAATGGGTTCTTTAGAATAAATAAATAAAATTCATAAACCCTTAGCTATCCTAATAAAGAGAAAGAGAAAACTCAAATTACTAAAATTTGTGATGAAAAAGGAAATATCACAATGAACACTAATATAATACAGAAGATAATTAGAAACATTTTGAAAATTTATACTCAAATAAAATAGAAATCTCGAAGACATCGACAAATTCCTAGAGACATACCATCTACCCAAACTAAATCAGGAGATCAATTTCAAGTAATGAAATAAAAGACACCATTAAAAGCCTACCAACCAAGAACAGACCAGGACCAGATGGATTCTTAGCTGAGTTCTGCAAGATCATCAAAGAAAAACTAACACCAATACACCTCAAATTATTCCATGAAATAGAAAAGGAGGGAACCCTTCCAAATTCATTCTATGAGGCTAGTATCACCCTGATAACAAAACCAGGCAAAGACACTTCAAGGAAGGAAAACTTCAGACCAATATCCTTGATGAACATAGATGCAAAAATTCTCAATAAAATTCTGGCAAATTACATAAAAAACATATTAAAAAAGATAGTGCACCACAATCAGGTGGGGTTCATTCCAGGGCTACAAGGTTGGTTTCAACATACAGAAATCAATAAATGTAATGCATCACTTCAATAGTCTTAAATACAGAATCATATGATTATCTTAATAAATGCAGAAAAAGCATTTAACAAAATACAGCACCTTTCCATGTTCAAAACACCAGAAAAACTAGGGATAGTAGGAACATACATCAACATTTTAAAAGCTATCTATGCTAAGCCCAAAGCCAACATAATTCTAAATGGAGAAAAATTAAAAGCATTCCCTCTTAAAACTGGAACAATACAGGGATGCCCTCTCACCACTCCTATTCAGCATCATCCTTGAAACTCTAGCCAGGACAATTAGATAGATGAAAGAAATTAAAGGGATACAAATAGGAAAAGAAGAACTCAAACTATAAATATTTGCTGACAAAATGATTATACATTTAGAAGATCCAAAGAATTCCATCAGAAAACTTCTAGAACTAATAAATGAATTCGGCAAAGGAGCAGGATACAAAATCAATACCCATAAAATCAAATTCATTTCTATACCTCAGTGATGAGTCCATTGCAAAGACAATCAGGAAAACTACCCCATTCAAAATAGCCTCAGAAAAAATAAAATACTTAGAAATCAATCTAATAAGAGACGAAAGACATATAGAGTGAAAACTACAGAACACTAAAGAAAGAAGTTGAAAAAGAACTTAGAAGATGGAAAGATCTTCCTTCCATGCTCTTGGATAGGCAGAATTATTATTGTCAAAATGGCCATACTACCAAAACTGTTATACAGATTGTATGCAATTCCTATTAAAATCCCAATGACATACTTCATAGAACTAGAAAAAGTAATCATGAAATTTATTTGAAAAAATGAGACATCCAGAATAGCCAAAGCAATCCTTAGCAAGAAGACTGAAGCAGGAGGTATCACAATACCAGACCTTAAACTATACTACAGAGCAATAGTAACAAAAACAGCATGGTATTGGCACCAAAATAGACATGTAGACCAATGGTACAAAATAGAAGACACAGAGACAAACCCAGACAAATACATTTATCTCATCCTAGACAAAGGCACCAAAAACATACATTGGAGAAAAGATAGCCTATTCAACAAATGGTGCTGGGAAAACTGGAAATTCATATGTAGCAAAATGAAATTCAGCTCCTCTCACCCTGCACAAAAATCAACTCAAAGAGGGCTGGGGCTGTGGCTCAGTGGTACAATGCTTGTCTACCATGCATGAGTCACTGGGTTTGATCCTCAGCACCACATAAAAATAAAATAAAGGTATTGGTTCACATACAAATAAAATAAATAAATACTTAAAATTAAAATACTTAAAAAATCAACTCAAAATGGATCAAAGACAGGGCACTGGAACCAAGACTCTGCACCTTACAGAAGAAAAAGTAGTTCTAAATCTTCATCTTATCAGCTTAGGACCTGACTTCCTTAACAAAACTCCTAAAGAACAAAAACTAAAATTAAGAATAAATGGGATGGAATCAAACTAAAAAACTTCTTCTCAACAAAGTAAACAATTAATTATGTGAAGAGAAAGCCTACAGAATGGGAGGAAATCTTTACCACACCCAGCTCAGCCAGAGCACTAATCTCCAGGATATATAAAGTACTCAAAAACTTAACACCAAAAGGAACAAACAACCCAATCAATAAATGGGCTAAGGAACTGACCAGATACTTCACAGAAAAAGAAATACAATCAATCAAAAAACATGAATAAATGTTCATCATCTCTAGCAATTAGAGAAAGTAAATCAAAACTACTCTGAGATTTTATCTTGCTGCAGTCAAATAGCAATTATCAACAATACAAACAATAATAAGTGTTGGTGAGGATGTGGCAAAAAAGGTGCACTCATATATTCCTGGTGGAACTGCAAATTGGTACAACCACTCTGGAAAGCATGACAGAGCTTCCTCAGAAAACTTGGAATGGAACTACCATATAACCCAGCTATCCCACTCCTAGGTTAATACCCAAAGAACTTAAAATCAGCATACTACAGTGACACAGCCACATCAATGTTTATAGCAGCTCAATTCATAATAGCTAAGCTAGGGAACCAACCTAGCTGCCCTTCAACAGATGAATGGATAAAGAAAATGTGGTGTATATATACACAGTGGAATATTACTCAATCTTAAAGAAGAATGAAATTATGGCATTGTAGGTAAATGGATGGATTTGGAGAATATCATACTAAGTGAAATAAGCCAATCCCCCAAAACCAAAGGCCAAATGTTTTCTCTGATAAGCAGATGGGTGGGGGGATTGGGAAGAATGAAGGAACTTTGGATTGTGCAGAGAGGAGTGAAAGAAGGGGTGGAGCTGTGTGGATGGGAAGGATGGTCAAATGATAGACATTATTACCCTATATGCATGTATGATTTCACTACTGGTGTGATTATGAACCATGCACAGACAGAGGAATGAGAAATTGTGCTCCACTTCTGTACAATGTGTCAAAATGCATTCTACTGTCATGTATAACTAATTAGAACAAATTTTATAATTAAAATAAAAAATATATATAAAAGAAAAAATACACAGGGGCCAGGTGTGGCAGCACACACTGTAATCCCAGTGGCTCAGGAGGCTGAGGCAAGAGGATTGTGAGTTCAAAGCCAGCCTCAGTAAGGGTGAGAGGCTAAGCAACTCAGTGAGACCCTGTCTCTAAATAAATAAAATACACACAATAAAAGGCTAGGGATATGGCTCAGTGGTTGAGTGCCCCTGAGTTCAATCCCCAGTACCCCCCAAAAAATGTTACAGGGCACTGGGGCTATAGTTCAGTGGTGGAGTGCTTACCTAGCACATGTGAGGCATTGGGTTTGATCCTCAGCACCACATAAAAAATAAATAAAATAAAGTTACTGTGTCCATCTATAACTAAAAAGCAACAAAAAATTATATTGGAATATTGAATCTGTGGATCTCTTCACATAATATGGACATTTACAATATTAATTATTCTAATCCACAAACATGGAATATCTATTTATTTGTGCATTATTCATTTTTTGTCAGTGTTTCATTGTTTTCACTGTATATACCTTTCACATCTTTGGTTACATTTATTCCTCAGTATCTTATTATTATATTTGTAGTTATCTCAAATGAGAATTTTTGCTTGCCTTTTTTCAGATTGTATAGATTGTTATTGTATAGAAATGCTACCAATTTTTGTATGCTGTATGTTGGTTTTATATTCTGCAATCATGCAGAATTCATCTACTAGTTCTAATATTCTTTTGGTGAATATTTAGGTTTTACTATATTACATATATGATTAGGGACCAGACAAAATTTCATTATTTTCTTTCCTACTTGGATGTCCTTTATTAGTTTTCTTGCCTAAATGTTCTAGCTAAGACTTCTAGTACTGTTATTGCACACAATTAATAAGAGTAGACATCCTGGTCTTGTTCTTGATCTTAGAAGAAAAAGCTTTCAATTTTTCTCCATTGGGTATGTTGAAGACTTGTCATATATGACCTTTAGTGTGCTGAGGGATATACTTCCTTTAGCTAGTTTGTTAAAAATTTTAATCTTAAAAGGATGTTGAATTTTGTCACGTGTTTTTTCGGTATCTAATGAGATGAATACATAATTTTATCCTTCATTGTGTGAATGTGGTATGTCATTTATTGATCAAAGTGAGATAAAACTCATTGATCTTGGTGAATAATCCTCTTAATGTGCTGTTGAATTTGGTGTTTTAGTGTTTTGTTGAGGATTACTGAATTTGTGATCATAAGGGCTTTTGGTCTCTTATTTTTGTGTCCTTGCATGACTTTAGTATCAAGGTAAGGCTGGCTTTATAAGAGTTTGAAATTGTTCCCTCCTTTTACCTTTTTAGAAGTGTTTGAGAAGAATCGGTGTTATTTTTTTTCTTACATGTTTGGTAGAATTCACTAGTGAAGGCATCCTGTCCTGGGCTTTTCTTGGATGGAAATGCATTTTGTAAAATTCAATCTTTTAAATCTTTTAAAATAAACAAATATCTGGGCACAGTGGTGCATGCAATTCCTTTTTTCCTCCTTGCTTATACTAATATGGCATAATACATTGAATTTCATCTGTTAAAATATACCTGATTTCTAGGAATAAACTCCAATTGTAAGTGGTCTATAATGCTTTTAATATGCTAGTATTTTGCTTAGAATTTGTTTATCATTATTTTTGTTAGTATATTTTTGGGTACCAGGGATTGAACACAGTGGGTGCTTAACCACTGAACCACATGCACAGCCCCCCACTTTTATTGAGACAGGGCCTTGCTAAGCTGCTTAGGGCCTAAGTTGCTGAGGCTGACTTTGAACTTGTGATCCTCCTGCCTTAGCCTCCCAAGCCACTGGGATTATAGACATGCACCACTGTGCCCAGATATTTGTTTATTTTAAAAGACTTTATTCTTTGGTGCTGATCATAATTTGAATAGATACAATCCTAAATACCATAATCCTGAGAGTTTAAATTTCTAAGGAGCAAAATTCCTAATGTCTAAAATTCCACAAATCACAGTCCTAAAAGATTAAAATCCTGACTTTTGAAATCCTGAAAGCCCAAATTCCCCAAACCACAAAAGACTCTTTAAGACACAGAAAACTGAATTTTGAGGGGCCGGGATTGTGGCTCAGTGGTATAGAGCACTTGTATTGCATGTGTAAGGCTCTGGGTTCGATTCTCAACACCACATATAAATAAATAAATAAAGGTCCATTAACAACTAAAAAAATTTTTTTAAAAAACCCTGAATTTTGAAAAAGGGATAGTGTGTTTTGGGTTGTTTGCAGATATTTACATCATATTAGGCATAATGAATACCTAGAAACCTATTAAGCATGATTTTGGGTGTGCCTGTGAGGGTGTTAGAGAAGAATAGTGTGTGGATCTGAGTGGATCTGATGGGGAAGATCCATCTTCAGTGTTGGTAGGCATCTTTCAATCAGGCTGGGGGTCAAGAAAGAACAAATGCAAACTGGTCTCTCTCAGAGCTGAGACAATTTCCCTTAGCTGACTTGGACATGAGAAGTCTAGGCTCACACTAGACATGGTGGCACAGGTCTATCATTTTAGCAAATTAGGAGGCTCAGGCAAGAGGAACACATGTTCAAGTCCAGCAATGGCAATATGAAGAGACCCTGTGTTAAAATAAAATAAAATAAAATAAAATAAAATGTTAGGGATATAGCTTGGAGGTGGAGTACCTCTGGGTTCAATAATCAATACCCCAACATCCCTACACACACAAAAAAAATCACTCCAGGCTTGCTGGCCTTTGGAGTTCAGGACTTACACCAATGGTTTCTTGGATCCTCAGGCTTTTGGCTTAGTACTGAGTTATATCATCAGTTTTCCTGGTTATAAGACCTTTGGATTTGGACTAAATAAGGCACACTACTGGTGTCCCAGGGTCTCTACCTTGTATATAACCTGTTGTGAGAGTTCTCAGCTACCATAATTACATCAGCCAGTCTCCCTAATAAGTTCTTTCTCATATAGTTCTATACATATCCCATTGGTTCTGTTTCTCTGGAGAACCCTGGGACAGATTTGGTATTGGGGAACCTTGCTATTCCTACAGTACTCCTATTTTGGGGATCCTGGAGATTGAACTCGGGGAGCTTAACCATTGAGCAATATCCCCAGCCCCCTCCTTCTTTATTTTTGAGACAGGGCCTCCAGAGTTGCTGAGGCTGGCTTTGAATTTGTGATCCTCCTGCCTCAGCCTACTGAACCGCTGGGATTATAGGCATGCACCTTGCCCTACCACAGTTTTTACAACACAATGAATGTCATCTGTGAAAATTTCCCCTCAAAAAATAAAAAGATTGTGAAAAATTAAGTGCACAAGGCTACTTAATGTTCAAAGATCAAAGTTGATAAGCTATTTTTGGTGCTGACAAAACAAAATCACAATTTCAATGGATGAGCAATAACCAGAATTTTAACTGGATGGCATATACTTAAAAAAATTGTAGACTATAACCATTCTCTAACTACAAGTACAGCAAGAGTTTTGAGGATCATACAAGTAAAAATAGCCAGGTACAGCGACACATGTTTGTAATCCCAGTGACGTAGAAAGCTGAGGCAGGAACATTCCCAGTTTGAGGCCAGCCTGTATAATTTAGTGAGACCATAAGCACCTTAGCAAGATCCTGTCTCAAAATAAAAAAACAAAGAGGGCTGGGGATGTGGATCAGTGGTTAAACGCCCCTGGGTTCAATCCCCAGTACCAAAATAAATAAAATAAATAAATAAAATAAAATAAATCAGCAAAAAAAGAAAGAAAGAAAGGGAGGACTCCCTTGACAAGCTATTTAATTATGTGTAGTTTCTGCTCCTTTACACATAACATCATGCTTGCTTTTGAAAAATACTCTTCTTCAGAGAATAAAAATAATTCTACAAGCTCTCTGAACCAAAGACACTTGCTAATATAGAAGTTTCTTCAGTGTTATAAAACATATAAAAGACTTAATTGTTCTTGGCTAGAGATTTGACATCAAAAAGGACAGACTTCATATATTTATTGCTAAATATAACATAATAAAACTAACAAATGCTTCACTTTGATTAATGGATGGAACTTTGAACTGTCCCCATTGCTTTTTTTTAAAATCAAATACATATCATTCATGTCTTTGTTGAATCCAAAATTTTAAAAAAGACTCATCAACTTAACAATTCATTTATGAATTACTTGACTTGAAAAAAATGCTTATCTGAAGATCTGATGAACTTTCCAGAATAAAATTATTTCAATTGAATCCCCCCAAAATGATGACAGATTTGGAACCACAGCTGATTAATGTTTCTAAACATAAATGTCAAGGTGTTACCAATAAAGTTTGTTTGTTCCATTCAGCATAATATACTTGGCAGGAAATCCAGATAAGTGGATTGGCTATGTAATATGGCAATGATTAAAACTGCAGTATAAAACTGCATCATCATTAATCTGCATTGGAATTTCTTTCATCTGATGAAATTTCAGGAGCTTTTAATGAATTAAAACTGCATTTTCCTGAGGAAGCCAGTGACATTACTAACAGTTTGAAAATAATTATGTGTATGTTAGGACAGAAAGACATGCAATGGTGTTATGTTCTAGCATCATTATTGTTTCTGCCGTATTTGTTGTCTGTATGTGAATGCACATGGAATCGATTTCCAGTTACTCAAAACTACATAGAAGCATGGCACAGAAGATGGGAAATTTTAATAGAGAATATTCATGTTGTTATATGTCAAATCATAGAAGAATTTCAAAACAAATAACATCACATAGAAAAAAATGTGAATATATTTTCTGAGGAGAATCAAGTTCTAATTTTTTTAAAAAGCATCTATATAATGATTGTGAAATTTGGCCAGTTCTTATGGATTACTTGCAACTGTCCATAATTTATTCCTACTTTTTTTATCATATGCTGAATTTTCAGATTCTTATCATTTTAAGTTACTCGCACTGTTTAAAATTGTCAGCATTATATTTTAGAATTCTATATGCTTGGCTGGGATTGTAGTGCAGTGGTAGAGCATTTACCTAAGTACTGTGAGGCGCTGGGTTCGATCCTTAGCACCACATAAAAATAAATAAATAAAATAAAGATTTTTGTGTCCGTCTACAACTAAAAATGTTTTAAAAAAATAAATAAAGGTACTGTGTCCATCTATAACTAAAATGTATTTTAAAAAGAATGCTCTATGCTATGCTATTCTTTATGCCCTCTCTTTTTTCCCATAATTTCTATCACTTGAGAGATAAATTGTTTAAAACCTTTTAGAGATTCCTAATTTGTTTTATGCATTCTTTGTAAATCTGACTCCCCACAAAAGTACAGACTGCAGCCAAAGTAATCTCTCTCTTAAGTTTCCAGGAAAGGTAAGCCTGTTTCTCCCTCTTGGGCCTCAGGGGATTGGTCTTTGCAGCTGCAGAGCTTTTTAAAAAATATTTTTAATTATAGATGGACACAATAACTTTATTTTATTTATTTATTTTTATGTGGTACTGAGGATAAAACCCAGTGTCTCACCATCTACCACTGAGTCACAACTGCAGCCAAGTCACAACCCCTGCAGAGTTTTTTGCCCACATCATTTTAATTTTTTTTTAATTGTAGATGGACACAATATATTTATTTATTTATTTTTATGTGGTGCTGAAGATCAAACCCAGTGCCTCACGCGTGCAAGGCAAGCACTCTATCACTGAGCTACAGTTTCAACCCTTTGCCCTATCTTAATTGTGCTATTTTTTATTGTTGAGTTTTAAGAATTGCTTGGGCATAACAGTACTTGATCATGTGTTTTTTTTTTAAATATTTTCACCAGTATTTGTCTTGTTTTCTCATTCTGTTTGTACTATATTTTGTAAAACAGTAGCTTTTAATTTTAAGGAAATTCTGCTTATCAATTATTTCTTTCATAGATCATGATTGGTGACAGACCTGTAAGTCATATCCAAGGCCATCTAGGTTTTCTTCTATATTATCTTCTAGGAGTTTTGTAATTCTGTGATTATATCTGTAATCTATTTTTAGTTTATTTTTGTTAAGGGTAGGTGTACGTTGGTGTCCAGTTATTCTAGCACCATTTTTTTCAAAAGATTATCTTTGCTGTGTTGTTTTGGTTTTGCTCCTCTGTCAAAGACTGGTTGACTATATTTATGTGGGTATGTGTCCAGGCTCTCTATGTTGTAGTAGTTATGGGCATATTCTTTCAGCAATACCCCAATGTATTAATTACTCTAGCTCTATGATAAGCCTTGAATCTGGTAGTATCAGTTTGTTCTTCTCCAATACTGTTTGCTATTGCTGAGGATTTTTATATTAATATTCATGAGGGATATTGATCTGTAATTTTATTTTCATGTCATATATTCACTTGGCTTTGGAATTGGGGTAATACTGGCTTCGTGGAATGAACTCGGGGATGTTTTCTCCTTCAATATTTTTGGGATAGTTTCAGGAGAATCAGTGTCAATTATTTTGAAATATTTGGTAGAATTCTCAATTGAAACTATCTGGGCCTGGGCTTTTGGTTTTTTGGCAGGGTTTTGGCTAATGGTTCCACCTTTTTAACTAGTTATTGGTCTGTTCAGATGTTCTATTTCGTTTTGATTCAGTCTGGGCAGTTTGTGTGTTTCTAGGAATTTATCCGTTTCTCCAAAGCCATCCATTTCCGGGTGCATATCCAATTCCTTGTTATAACGCTTTTCTGCTCTTTATAGCATCAACTAACTGTAACACGGCTCTTCCACTTTCTATTTTAGCTATTTTAATCTTTGTTCTTTATATATTAATCTAGGGAAAGACTTATCAAATTTGTTGATGTTTTCTAAAAATCAACTCTTGTGTTTCATTTTTTCCTTCTATTGTTTTCTCCAGTTAATCTCTAGTATAACCTTTATAATGTCCTTCATTTTGCTATTTTGGGGTTTAATTTATTCATCTTTTCCCAGTTTCTCCAGAGGAAAATGTTTTAGATTGTCAATTTGACATCTTTCTTTTTTGATTTGCATATTTACAGTTCTAAACTTCCCTCTGATTAGCACTTTTGGTACATTTTATAAGATTTGATATAATTTGTTTTCATTTTTATCAAGTATTTCCTGACTACCCCTGGTACTTCTCTTTAATTCTTCATTTATTTAATAATGTGTTTTTAAATTTCAATATATCTGAAAATTTTTCACTTTCCTTCTTCTGTCATGAACGCTTTTAGTTTTTCAGTTTCCTTCTAGGCATTTTCTAGTTTCAATGCAGTGTGGTAAAAAATACATTTTATATAACTTCAATCTTCTTGAATTTGTTAATTTATTTTATCCATAGCATTAGGTGAATCCCAGAGAATATTCCATGTGCATGTGAGAAGTATGTGTATCATTCTACTGCTGAGGTGAATGTTCCATATATGTCTATTTATAGTGTTGCACACTTCTTCTATTCCCTTATTGATCTTCTGTTTGGTTGCTCACAAGTGATTGAAAGTGGGATACTGAAGACTTTTACTATAATTGTGTAACTGTTTCTCCTTTCATTTCTTTAAATTTTTGTAAGATATAGTTAGGAGCTCTTTGGTGTATATTTAAATTTTTATATACTTGGTGAATTGACCCTTTTTTCATTATATAATTACCTTTTTGTTTCTTATAACAGTTCTTAACTTACAATATATTTTATCTGATGTTAGTAGGGACAGCCCTGTTATCTTTTAGTTAATACGTGCATGAGATATTTTTACCATTCTTTCACTTTTAGCCTATCTGTAATTTTGGTCTAAAGTGATTATCTTGTAGAAAGTGTCTTACTGAATTCTACATTTTTATCCATCCAGCCAATTCTATGTCTTTTGATTGGAAGTTTAAATAAATGACATTTAAAGTAAATATTGATAAGGAAGGACTTACTATTGCCAATTATCTGTTTTATGAATGCTTTTAGATTTTCCCTCCTTTTCTTTTATTGCTGTTCTTTGAGTTTTCCTGGAATGTGGTGTGGGTTCCTTCTCGGTTTCCTTTTATGTACAGATGTGTTCTTTGTGTTTATATTGTAATTACATACATACCTTAAACTTGTAAAATTTTAATTTAAACTGTTAACAACTTCCTTTCAACCACTGTATTATTGTATTATATACAAAAATTCTACTTCCTTATAGCTCCATCTTCCCTACTTTATCTATGTCACAAACTACACCTTGACATACTGTATATTCATTAACAAAGATCTATAGTTTTGAATTTTTTTGTTATTTAAACTCTAGTACCAAAATTGCAATAATACAGATTAGTATATATGTCCATGTATTTACCTTTACTGGATAATTTTTTATTTTTTATGGCTTTATTGCAATCTATCATTCTTTCATTTCAACTTGAAAAATTCTCATTAGCATTACTTATAATAGAGGATCCAGTGGTAATGAACTCAGATTTATCTGGGCAAAGTGAATTTCTTTTCATTTTCAAAGGACAATTTTGATAGATACAGTATTCTTGGTTGAGAATGTTTTGTTTCCAGCACTTTGAATGTATCATTCCACCCCTTTCTGACATACAAAGTTTATGCTGAGAAATCCACCAATAATCTTATGACAGCTCTCTTGTATGTGGCAAGCCACTTTTCTCTTTTGGCTTTTAAGATTCTCTTCTTTTCTTTGATTTTATAATTTTACTATGTCTCACTGTGGTTCTCTTTAAATTTATACTAGTTGATGTTTTTAAACTTATTGAATTTGTACATAAATTTCTTTCCTCAGATTTGGGAAACTTTCAGCTATTATGTCATCAAATAAGCACTCTGTCCCTTTCTTTCTCTCTCCTCTAAGATATCCATAATGCATATATCAGTTTACTTGATAGTGTACCATAAGTCCCTAATTATTCTTTCTTCATCTTTCATTTCCTATTTTGTTTGCCTCTCTGACATATCAAATGACTGTCTAAAAGTTTGCAGATTCCTCCTTCTGCCTGCTCAAACGACCTATTGAATTACTGTAGTGAATTCTTCAGTAAGATTATATATAATCTATTTCCTTGCTGATATTGTCATTTTGTTCTTGCCTTATTTTTCTTATTTAGTTTACTTGTCTGTGTTCTCTTGTAGCTCATTAAATATCTTTACGACAGTGCATATATCTATTTTTTTAATGGTTGGTTACTTAAGTTTTATTTTGTACATTTGATTGGGCTGTGTTTCCATTCACCACCCACATGCCTTGTAATATTTTTCTTGGAGTTCGGCATTTATTTGAAAAGCAATCACCACTCCCAGTCTTAGAGTTCTGGCTTTGTGAAGGGAAGACCTTCACCAATATCTGATTAGATGCTCTAGGTCCTCTCAAACCTTTTCTGATCTTTTGCTCCCCCTAGTGCCTCCCTGCAAAACTGCAACTATAGCATGCCTTTTTTCAGCAGCTTCTTAATTTTGCTTTCTGTCTTATCTGTGCTTCAAGTCAGGTGAGAGAAAAAACAGTCTCTCAGACATCTCCTGAACAAGACAGAATAGTGGACACACTGTACACTCTTGTTTTCAAAAGCAGAATGTCTCATGGTAGGGTTCTTCTTAATTGTGTCATGGCATGCTGTGTAGTGAGAGGTTCACAGAAAAGCATACAAAAGAGCATGGTTTTTCACATTCTTTTTGCTGAAATTCTTTCTTGTTTTTTTGAATTGGTCTGGTTACTCTTTCTTATTAATTATTCTCTAGAGTTTAGAAGAACTATTATTGATAAGTCAGTCTGTGATAGGAGGAGGTCCTTGAGCTTCCTTGTCTGCTATCTTGCTGACATTACTCCATTTCTAAAACTTTTTTATCTTTAGTTAGTTGTATTTTCTGTTATTATTGCAACTTATTTTATCTATACATTCTATGCTCTAAAACATACATTAATAGTTGCCTTTTATGCATGTTATTTAGATCTTGTAAAAAATTAAAAATGGAATTACAACATAAAATTTCAATAGCTATTACCCATGTATTTACTTTTATTAGAGATCTTTATTTCCTCACACAGCTTGAAATTACTCTGTAGTTTATTTTCAATTTAATCTACATGATTTCTTTTTATCATTTCTTGCATGGCATTTAATATGCATTTTTTAATATTTATTTTTTAGATGTAGTTTGACACAATACCTTTATCTATTGTTATGTGGTGCTGAGGATCAAACCCAGGGCCTCGCACTTGCTAGGTGAGTGCTCTAGCACTGAACCACAACCCCAGACCTCTTGCATGGCATTTAAAGTGAAGATAAACACCTTCAGTTTTTGCTCATTTGGGATTGTCTTAATTCCTCCCCAGATTTTGAAAAAATGGTGTTGCTGGGCATAGATTTCGCAGTTGCCAGTTTTTTCTTTCACCATTTTGATTTTTTAAGCCCAATGCATTCTGGCCTCCACATTTCTGATAAGAAATTGGCTGATAATCTTGAAGATACACTGTATGAGTCACTTCTCTCTGCTTATAAGATTTTCTATTTGTCTTTCAATAATTTGACTATCACGGATCTTAATATTTGTCACTTTGGATTTCATTGAGTTTCCTACATTTTTACATTCATGTTTTATCAAATATGGGAAGTTTTAGCCATTTTTATTTAAATAATATTTTGGATCTTTTTCTTTTTCTTCTTCTGTGATGGTTAATCTAGGTTGTCAGCTTGATTGTATTAAGAGATTCCTAAAAGTAAGAGGATTCTGAGTGTACAGATGAAGATGTTTCCAGGAATTATTGGTATGTGGGAAAGCAAACTGAGGGGGAGATCCACTGAAGGGTGATCAGCACAGTCCAATAGGTTGGGGGCCTGAATGGAACAAAAAGGTAGAAGAAGGAGGAATTCAATGCAGATGCAAGCTTTATTCTTCTTGAGCAGGTGTTTGGATTGCTGCTTTGATTGCCTTAGGACACTGGACTCAAATTCCTTCACTCTTCCAAAATGGACTCTGACTAGCAATTCTCCATGGAGTTTCCAGGCCTTCAGTCTTGAACTGGGACTGCATCACTGGTCCTCCATCTTCTGAATCTCCAGTCTCTTAGGCTGAGAAACTATAGGTTCCTCCAGCTCTCCAGCATGCCAATGACCATTGTGGCATTATACATCTTTTAATCCTATAAGTCAATCTAATAAATTCTCCTTTTTATAATCATATGTATATGTGTATATGTATATATATATATATATATATATATATATATATATATATATCCATCCTGTTGGTTCTATTATTCTAAAGAACCCTGATTAATATACCTTCTAAGGTTTCCAAAAGTTGTTCTGTTGATCTATTTGATGGTGTTACACAGGTTTTTTTTAGGCTCTGTTCACTATTCTTCATTTTTCCCCTTTCTGTTCTTCAGACTCAATATTTTCAGTAGGTCTTTATTTCTCTGAATCTTCTAATTGATCATATATGCTTTTGGACCTCTATACTGTATTTTCACTTATCATATCTTTCAGCTCTGTTTTTATTGTTGTGACCATTTTGTAAGTACAACATTTTTCTGTCTTAATATGTGTATTCCTTTAGCTTAATGAACATATTTAAGAACATTGTTTTAACATATTTGTCTATTAAGTTTGACATTTGTGCTTCCTCAGGAATGTTTTCTGTCAATTTTTTTTTCTTTTAATGGGATATACTTTTCTGTTTCTTTGTATGTCTTTTGATTGTTGAAAGTGAACATCTGAATCTTATAGTGTGAAAACTCTGGAAATCACATTATATTTCTCTTTCTCTAAAACTTTGCCATTTTTCTTGTTATTATAGCATGCCTCTGTACCAGAAACTGGCATTAGATGAAAGGTCTTTTAAAGTCTTCTAGGGTCTTTTTTGAGCCTCATTCTCATTCTACACATGCACAATGCTTTTCTAAATTACCTTGTGTATGTACTTGTTTTTGAATGTCAAAAAATATGTGACAGCATTAAATTCCTTAAAAGTTTCTAAAGTTGCTGGGGATTGAACAAGGGTTATCAGCTTCAGAGCCTACACCTCTGTGATCAGAATCAACTATTACCACCCCTGGTATTTGGAGGACAATGTCCTTGACTTCCACCCTGACTCAAGCAAGTCATGCTGGAAACACAGGTTGCTATTCCCACACTGCCATGGGTTTATGGGTGGGGGATGAGTAGCTCTTACTACACCGAGGGCTGAAATTGACTGATAACAACCACAATTTATAAGCCAGGATTTCCTTTAGAAGCTGAGAGTTTAAATAAATCCACAGATCCAAAACAGTCACTGTAGTTTATAGCAGTCTAAGTGGACAGACGTATTCCTGACACTTCCTATTGTACCATATTCCCCTGATATCACTTGCCAAATGCCATTTTTGAACATCCCATCTTCTGTCACAGAGTTATAATCCCATCATTATCATCTATTCAGTCTATCTTGGTCTGCTTTTGTATTCTATTCTATTTTTATCAAGTTTGATAGGAATTGCATTAAATCTATATAGAACATTTGGTAGTATGGCCACTTTGACAATATTAATTTTGCCTTCTCTTGAGCAGTATGTAGTGTCCTTCTTTATCCTTTTTGATTGACTTTAGCTTGAAGTCTACTTTATATGATATGAGGATGGAAACCACTGCTTGCTTCCACTGTTCATGTGGATTTTTCCCAACCCTTCACCTTCAGTCTGTGGTTGTTTTTTCCTATGAGATGAGTCTCTTAGAGGCAGCATATTATTGGGTCTTTTTTATCCAATCTGCTAGTCTATGTCTTTTGATTGGTGATTTTAGGCCATTAACATTCAGGGTTATTATTGAGACATGATTTGTATTCCCAGCCATTTTTGTTTATTTTTGGTATTTGACATGACTTGGTTTCTCCTCTGATTAGATTTTCCTTTAGTGTAATACCTCCCTCTGCTGATGTTCATCATTGTTTTTCGTTTCCACTTCTTGGAATATTTTGCTGAGGATGTTCTCTACTGTTGGTTTTCTAGTTGCAAATTCTTTTAACTTTTGTTTATCATGGAAGATTTTTATTTTGTCATCAAATCTAAAGCTTAGTTTTGCTGGATATAAGATTCTTGGTTGGCATCCATGGTCTTTCAGAGCTTGGTATATGTTGTTCCACAATTTCTTGTTTTTGAGAGTCTGGGTTGAAAAATCTGCTGAGATACGAATTGGTCTCCCCCTATATGTGATCTGATTCCTCTCTTTTGCAGCTTTTAAGATTCTATCCTTATTCTGTATGCTAGGCATTTTCATTATAATGTGCCTTGGTGTAGATCTGTTGTAATTTTGTACATTTGGTGTTCTGTAAGCCTCTTGTATTTGGTTTTCCAATTTGTTCTTCATGCTTCAGAAATTTTCTGATATTATCTAATTGAAGAGGTTGTGCATTCCTTTGGTTTAAAACTCTGTGCCTTTCTCTATCCCAATAACTCTTATATTTGGTCTTTTGACTAAATTCTTGGATGTTCTGTTCATGGTTTCTTACTTTCTTCACAGTGTGATCAACTTTATTTTCCAGATTGTATACTTTGTCTTCATTATCTGATGTTCTTTCTTCCAAGAGATCTAGTCTGTTGGTTATGCTTTCTCAGTTTTTATTTGGTTTATTGTATCCTTCATTTCAAGGATTTTTTACTGTTTTTTTTTCCAGTCTCTATCTCTTTCTTGAAGTAACCTTTTGCTACCTGTATTTGCTCTCTTAGCTATTTGTTGGATTGTTCAATTTTTTCCTGTATTGCTCATTTATGTCATTCTTTAATTCATTTAAATTATGAACCTCTGAACTCTTTCTCTGACATTTCATCAACTTCACTGTCCATGGGTTCTGTTATTATAGTATCCTGGTTTGTTTGGGGCACTTTCTTCCCTTGTTTTTTCATGATGTCTATGTGTCTTCCTTTCTTGCAGTGCAGATATGAGATATTACAGTTTCTACCCTATATTCCTATAGTACTTGTACAGATTGTCTGTACCTCTCCTTGGTATTGGACTTCCAGACCCTGCTGGTGTCCTTCAATGTATGCTACTGCAACTGAAGGTGTAGTACTTGGGAATCAATCTAACAAAAGAGGTGAAAGTATTCTACAATGAAAACCACAGAGCACTAAAGAAAGAAATCAAAAAGACCTTAGAAAATGGAAACGCCTCCCATGTTCTTCTATATGCAAAATTAATATTGTCAAAATGGCCATACTACCAAATGTGCTATACAGATTTAATGCAATTCCTATCAAACTTCTGATGACATTCTTAATATAAAGAGAAAAAGCAATCATAAAATTCATTTGGAAAAATAAGAGGCCCAAAATAGACAAAGCAATCCTTAGTGAAAAAGTTGATGCAGGAGGCATCACAATATCAGACCATAAATTATACTACAGAGATATAGTAACAAATACGGTAAGGTTTTGGCACTAAAACAGACATGAAGATGAAGGGAACAGAATAGAAGACACAGAGACAAACCCACATAAACACAGTTACCTAATACTAGATAAAAGTGCCATAAACATTCATTGGAGAAAAGACAGCCTCTTCAACAAATGGTGCTGGAAAAACTGGAAATCCATATGCAGCAAAATGAAATTAAAGTCCTATCTCTCACCCTGCACAAAATTCAACTCAAAGTGGACCAAGGACTTAGGCATTAGACCAGAGACCCTGGACCTACTCTCCGTCAGTTGGCTTAGGAACCACATCCACAACAAGGATCTAAATTACAAGAAGTAAAATCAAGAATCAATAAATGGGACAGTATAAAACTAAAAAGCTTCTTCACAGCAAGGGAAACAATCAAGAACATGAAGAAAGAGCCTACAGAATGGGAAAAAATCTTTGCCACCTGCACCTTAGATAGAGCATTAATCTCCAAGATATACAAAGAACTCACAAAACCTAACACCAAAAACACAAATGACCCAATCAATAAATGGGCAAAGGAACTGAATAGGCACTTAGAAGAAGAAACATGAATGGTCAAAAAATATATGAAAAAATGTTCAACTTCTCTGGCAATTAGAGAAATGCAAATTAAAACTACACTGGGATTCCATCTCACTCTTATAAGAATGACAATTATCAAGAATACAAGTACCAGACCAGCAGACTACAGCAGAAGGTCAACCCTGGTGGCCCAGATCCAAATTGGAATGAAAACTAAGGTAACCTATCAAACAATACCCTAAGACTTATCTTCAGGAAAAAGCCACTTACTATGAAAGCCACCATATACAAGTAGAGACAACTGATCCACAAGATGTGCAAATCTCAATGTAGGGACAAAAGAAGTATGACAAAACAAAGTAACATGACAATTGCAAAGGAAAGCAATAACTCTCCAGCAATAGACCCCAAAGAAAAGAATACCAATGAAGTGTGAAGAACTCAAAAGATTACTTCTAAGGAATCACAATAAGATTCAAGAAAACAAGTATGATAAGATTTGGAAAACAATTCAAGATATGAATAAGGGATTTAGCAAAGGGATATAGATATGAAAAAGAACCAAACAAAAAAATCTTAGAACTGAACAACTCAGTAAGTCAAATGGAAAAAAAAAAAAAAAAACCCTGAGTAACATCTGAAGATAGGAAGATGGCAGAGGGGATCTGGGCAGCAACCCTCAACTCCTCCACAACCCAGAAACAAAGCAGGGAAAGAACAGCTGACCCAATAAGTGGATACAGAGTAAACACTCTAACACTCAATAATGGACAGCTAGGATTGGCAGGACTTGGAATTTGGTTATGAGAGCAGAAAGCAAGGAAAGAATTCTATGATCCCAAACCCTGACCAGGGTGTGATCTGGGGGAAGGCCAACAAAGAGAGGAAAAGCCCATAAGGTTTACTTCTTTAAAAGCTGGATAGGAAAGCAGATAAAGTTAAAATGAGACAGGAGCAGCAAAGACAGTGAAGGAGATTGTACAATTAAAATTGTTTTTTTAATTGTCTTTTTAGTTGAATATGAACACAATATTTTTGTTTTACTTATTTATTTTATGTGGTGGTGAGGATTGAACCCAGTGCCTCATGTGTGCAAGGCAAGCGCTCTACCACTGAGCCACAACCCCAGTCCAAGCTCAAATTATTGACAGAAAAGTATGCCAGGCAGGGCAGCCATTTTATAGAGTGAATAGCTAACCAGCCTCCTTAGAAGAAATTAAATCAATATCACTACTCCCTACTGATAGTGACAAATAAAACCAGAGAGAGGGACTGGGGTTGTGGCTCAGTGGCAGAGGACATACCTTGCACATGTAGGGCACTGGGTTCGAACCTCAGCACCACATAAAAATAAGCAAAGTAACCATATTGTGTCCATCTATGACTAAGAGATTTAAAAAAAACAGAGGGAACACTTCTAAATAGGGTTGGCTTTATAATTTATCTAGAAGGAACTTATAGAAGGATGGCTATTAGCTGTAAATTATCAGAACCTCTTCCCCTTTACCTCACACAAGGTGAGTGGGGTGGAGCTGACCCAAGAGTCACTCCTGGGGAGTGCCAGCATCAGTCCATCATTCCCCACAGCCACCACAGGAGTTCAGGTGAAGACAAACCAAATGACACCTACTCCTGATTCCCTACCTCTCTTGTGTTTAAAATTAAAACCCCAGGGAGCTGTATTAGCCAGATGGAGGCTTCTGTGCCACAGATAGCCTGCAGCCAGCCACCAAGTGGTTAGACATGGCTGTTACAAACAAGCACCAGAGCAGAGAGGGAGAGGTGCTCAATGATTCACAGCTGCAGGCCACAGGAACTCAGGTGAAGGTAAGGAAGTGGATGCCATACCCTGTCATGGGAATGGGGTAAAACCCTGGTGAGCTGTTGCAGCCAGGGTAGAATTTCAGTGCCAGACTTCCCACAGAGAGCCTGCATTCACAGGCTCCACAGTTTCCAAGAGCCACCAAGTGGTTAGATAGGACCACTACAAGTTGCAGCAGAGGCTGTAGATGCTCTACGTTCCATCCATGGAAGCCAGAAAAGCTTTGAACCCTGCACTCTCTGCCCTCACACAGAACATAGCCAGTCAGCAGATATAGCACCCTCTAAATATACAGACATGAGCCTCTGGGCTATCTAACAAGCATTGGATGGTGAGAAAATATTATCAATTAGGGAAGTAGTTCTTGTTTCCCAGCACTTATCAGAGGGTCCACAGCTAAGACAGATTTGCCAGTTAATTCACTTCTCTCTTATACATAGACCCACAGAAGACATTTCTTGAGAATACCACCCAAGCAGCCGACAGAATTTCACTCATACTCAATATGACATACCACACAAAGAGGCTTACAGAGGGACATCCCACAGACACCAGCCCAGCCCAGTCTGCCAAAGCACAAGCCCATTAACCTGTGACCTTCACACTCCAGGGTGCAGCAGTTCTATACCTCCTACCAGCCACCCAGCACCAGCACCACATTACTGGAAGTACTGAACCACAGTACTTCAAACTTAGATCAACATACTATGTACATTCTAAAATACACACTGGTGAGCCCACATAGGATCCAACAGCACTGTATACACAGAGGTTTTCTTCAGGAAGTCATATAAGACTGCACCCCCTAATAAGTAAAGACAGAGCTACTAAATAACAGATGACAACTAAGGACTTCTCCTCTGACCAATCAGAAAACTATCAGGTACCTGGAAAACAAAGATCAGAAGGGAGCCTCCTAGAATTTTATCACAGTCAAGCTGTTATGATCACTACCCCCACCCCCAGGGAAACTTAGAGGTAAAGCCAAGAAATAGTAGGCATCTTCTAAGTCCCAAATCCTGATGAAATCCAAATCAGGACGACTCAACAAGAACTCTCCTCAACTCAAATAGCTTGTCAGGGAATATCATAAATAGCTCTAATGTCAATTTAGATTTTAAATATTACTCTTTCTGTATTGAATTGATAGATGTTCCTTTATTATTCAGTATTGTAGTCCTCAACCCAATTGATTGCATTTCTTCTAATGTTTTAAAGCATTAACTAGAATCATTCTTTTTATCTTTGCTTTTTTTCTAAGCAAAACTCTACCCAGATTTATTAAAGATAATTTTCATAAACAATCATGGAATTTCAGACAGGACATGGGCAGACAATCATTAATAGTATACAACAACTTTCAAACTCTCTTCTTGGATGGACTACCAAAATCATAAAGGCACTATAAAATCCAATAAAGTCTTCATTTGATGCTCTGAATAGGGGAAATTTAGAGTGAGGATTGACATTTCACATTTAGCATGCTGTTTAACAACTTTCTTGAGTGGGTCCTGACTTTCAGGAAATGAAATGAAATTGTCAGTATTATTAATCTGAAGATCCACAATCTAGAAAAGGAACTTTTGCTTTTCTCAATGATGTCACTGGAAAGTCTAGATTGCCTGACATACTGATAAAACCAATTGTTGGGAGTCAGGTCCTAACAAGTCTGAGTTTAGGGGAGTTAAGCCTATGCCAATGGTAGAGAGGGAGAGGAGGACATAAAGATAAATTTGAGTTTTCCCATACCACAAGGCATTGGTGCCAAGGTGGCTACGTGTGCCATCATTAGGGAATCCCTCCTCCTGGGAGCCAAGAGGAAGTCTTTCAAAACTAGCAGTGAAAGGTGATTTCTCCCACAGCAATCCAGCTTTGGAGACATTCTACCACTGACCTATGCCCCACCCCCCGCAAAAAAAAAATGAAGTGTTCTGTGTGCTAACAACATAGCTTTAAAAAAAGTAAAACAAAGTAAAAAATTTCTGCATTTTTATAAAATGTGATAAAAATAGTATTCAAACTGTACAGTCACAAGAAGTCCACAGATATAAAAAAAAATGCACATACTTCACTTAGTATCTCCAGCACTTCAGCTTTCTATGCCTGATCAGTTTGGGTACCTTCTCTCCCTCCTTTGCAGGGGTGGGTTCATCAGACAACCTTGGGATCTTCTTTGTGGTTTGTCCTTCACCTTGGCTTTATCTCCTTTAGCATATCCTTCAGCCTTTCTCTTGGGCATGGGAAATGGCAGCGGGATACAGGCACTGAACATAGGGATATGGTGGCACACAGCTTTGGTTGGACCAGGAATCATTCTCACCTTTTCTTCCTTATCTTTGCTTTTTTTTTTTTTTTGTCTTGATATTCTCACAATGTATTGAGAAAAAAAGATGGGGGCGAAAACAAATAGGTAAACAAATGTTAGAAATATTAGGTATAAAACATTATCTTTGCTTTTTTAAGCTTAGGTTTACACTTGCCTCTCTTTGTCTCTCTTTTCCCTCTTGCATTACCTGCTCCTGTCTCAACTGTCCCCCACACACACTTTTCCTTTTTTAAATTATAGTTCGTATTATTTTATTTTCTCTTTATTTCTTTGTCTGCTCATTTTTCTTTTTCTCCATTCAACCTATAAATAATATAATAGCAATATTGCTATCTTTAACAACTATTTTTCAACCTATTCAAGAATATTATTCTAATTTTATACTTGGATTAGAAGAATTGTGGAAAACATTTTCCTCTATGGTATATTAGTACATAGCTTTGCTCTGAAGTGATTGCAGTTAATAATGTTTACTATCTTCTCTCAAAGTGAGGCTGGACAATAGGCATAGCAGTGGATACTCATTGAGTGGGAGTAGCAATACTTAAATAATTGCCCAGCCTGAGCCACTTAGGAGAAAGATACTCACTAAAGAATCCCTTGCATAAAAGTAAAAGAGATAATCAGATGGGTAGAAATACAAACAATATAAAAAAGCAAGGGAATAAGCCATTTCAAATAGCCTAAAAGACTTCAACAAGAGCTCCCACAGACACTAAAGTGGAGGAAATATCAGATAAAGAACTTAGGAAGTTCTTATAGTACATTATAGAACATTATAGTAAAAATGTTCAATTATCTAAAAGAAGATGTAAGGAATGGACTAAGACAGAAAATACAGGAAGTAAAAGAAGATTTCAATAAAGACAAATTCTGAAAAAAGAACCAAACAGAAATCCTGGAAATGGAAGACTCAAAAAATCAAAGTTAAAATTCAGTTGAAAGAATCACCAATAGATTAGTTCCACATAGAAGGCAGATTTTCACACCTTGAAGACAAAGTATATAATCTTGAAAATAAAGCTGACAATAAAAAAAAGATGTGAAGAGACCAAGATTAGAATATTCAATACATCTGGGATAATATTAAGAGACCAAATCTAAGAGTCATTGGTGTAGAAGAAGGCACTGAGTTACAAACTAATAGAGTGCACTGTTGAGAGCCACAGCCGAAGGGGCCCCAGCAAACTTCCAGCTGCCAGCAAACTTCCAGCTGCCGGCTGATGATTGACTCACAGTGGCCCCAGCAACATCTAGCTGATTGGCTCCTCTGTGGTGATGCTCATTGGGCTGTTTCCCTGCCCTTTCAGACCACAGAGCTGCTCACTGGGGGACTTCTTTGGCTCCGCCCAAGTGACCCAGCCAATCGACCTCAAGAGCAGGAGGATTGAGGGAGTGGGAGAGGCTTGTGTTTTTGTGAGAGAGGCTTGTGGGAAGCCAGTGGTGGCATTTGGGCTCTGAGGGTTTTTCCTGAGGAGCTGTTTTGTTTGGTGTGTGTGGTTCTAAAAATAAAGTTCGTTTCTTTTGACAAGTGGCTCCTGAATCGTCCCAGTCAGACTGCGGCAGTGCACAATCTTTTCAATGAAATAATATCAGAAAAATGTCCAAACTTTAGGAATGATATAGAAATCCAAATACAAGAGGCATTTAGAACCCCAAATAGACAAGATTTTTAAAAAAGCCTCTCCAAGACCATTACAATTAAAATGTCTGATATACAGAATGGGGATAGAATTTTAAAAGTCCCAAGAGAAAAATTACAGGTCACATTTAGAGTTAAACAAATTGTACTTTCTACTGATTTCTCAACCCAGACTCTAAAATCTAGAAGAGTTTAGAATAACATATGCCAAGACCTGAAAGTAACAGGTGCCAACCAAGATTGTTATTTCCAGCAAAGCTACCCTTCAGAATTGAAAATGGAATAAAAACCTTTCATGATAAGCAAAATGTCAAAGAATTCGTAACTACTAAGCCACTACTACAAAATACACTCAAATGATACATGGAAAAGAAATGAAAAATAAACATCAGATCCAGCTTATAAATGAATTTCATGAAAAAATAATTAAAGGTGAATCAAGTCTCAATTAAACATTAGAAATAAATCAAAATGGAAGAAAATACAAAATCAGCTGTATAATAACACTGAATGTAAATGGTTTAAACTATCCAGTGAAAAGACATAGCTTGGCAGAGTGGATTAAAAAACAAGACACAACCATATATTGTTTACAAAAGACTCAACTTACAGACAAAGACATCCACAGGCTGAGGATGAAAGAATAGGAAAAAATGTACCAAGCAAACTGAGACAGAAAGCAAGCAGGAATAATGACTTTGTTATCAAACAAAGTGGATGTAAAGACAAAATTAATCAGAACAGGCAAAAAAAGTCACTTCATTTTGGTTAAGGAAATCATTTGACATCAAGAAATAATGATTGTAATATTTATACCCCAAACATCAGTGAACCTATGTACATAAAACAAAACCTTCTCAATATAAAAACTCAATTAGACCTCAATAAAATAATACTGGGTGATATCATCACACCTTTTTCACCAATAAATAGATCCCAACCAGACAGAAACTAAGTAATGACCCTTCAGAACTAAAAAATACTGTCAATCGGCTGGACATGGTGACACATACCTGTAATCCCAATAGCTCAGGAGGCTGAGGCAGGAGGATCAGGAATTCAGAGCCAGCCTCAGCAATGTAGTAAGGCCCTGAGAAAGTTAGTGAGACCCTGTCTATAAATAAAATATAAAAATGGCTGGAGATATACCTCAATGGTTAAGTACCCCTGGGTTCAATCCCAGTACCAAATATATATATATATATATATATATATATATATATATATATTTAATCAAATATACCTAATGGACATTATAGAATAGTCCATCAACTGATAACTGAATTCACCTTCTTCTCAGTTGCATGTGGAACCTTCCCTAAAATAGGTCATACTTTAGGACAAAGAGCAAATCTCAGCAAATTTTTTAAAAAAAGAGATAATTTCTTGCATCCTATCAGGTCATAAATAAATCAAATTAGAAGTTAATAACAAAATAAAAACAGAAAAGAGTAACATATGGAGATTGAATGCTTTTGAATGAGGAATGAGTCACAGAAGAAATCAGGAAAGAAATAAAAAAATCTTAGAAACAAATGAGAAGAGAGATACAATATATCACAATCTCTAAGATAGTATGAAGGCTTTTTTAAAAAAAATTTTTTAGTTGTTGATGGACATTTATTTTTATTTATTTTTATGTGGTACTGACAATCAAACCCAGTGCCTCACACATGCTAGGCAAGCGCTCTACCACTGTACTAAAAGGAAAGTTTATAGCATTGAGTGTCTATATTTTAAAAAAATATTCCAAATAAATAATGCAAAGTGACACCTAAAGGCCCTAGAAAAGCAAGAACAATCTAATTCCAAAATCAGTATAAGGCAGGAAAGAATTAAGATCAGAGCCAAAGTTAATGAAGTCAAGAAAAAAAAAATCAATACAAAGGATTAACTTAACAAAAAAAAAAAAGAGATTTGGTTTTTTGAAAAGATAAAACAGGATTTTTAAATCCTTAACTAGATTAACAGAATGTAAAATACAGAAGATCCAAATCAACAAAATTAGATATGAAAAAATAGATACCACTACTGACATTTCTGAAATCCAGAGGATCATTAGAAATTATTTTAAGCCAGTTCCGGTGATGCACACCTGTAATCCCAGAGGCTTGGGAGACTGAGATAGGAGAATCATGAGGTCAAAGCCAGCCTCAGCAACTCTGAGGCATTAAGCAACTCAGTGAGACCCTGTCGCTAAATAAAATACAAAATAGGGCTAGGGATGTGGCTCAATGACCCCTGAGTTCAATCTCCAGCACCAGAAAAAATATTTTGAAAATTTATATTACAACAAACTGGAAAATCTAGAAGACATTGACAAATTTCTAGACACAAATATTCTGCCCAGATTGAACCATGAATATACAGAAAGCCTAAACAGATCAATATCAAGTAATGACATTGAAACAGTAATTAAAAGCCTGCCAACAAAGAGAAACCCAGGACCAGATGGATTCTCACCTGAGTTCAACTAGACCTGTAAAAAAGGACTAATGCCAAACTTCCTCAAATTATTCCATGAAATAGAAAGGAAAAAACAATCCCAAATTTATTCTATCAAGCCAGTCACCCTGATACCAAAACCAGAAAGATATAACAAAGAAAGAAAATTACAGACCAATATCTCTGATAATGCAAAAATCATTAAAAATATTAGAAATCTGCATTCAAAACCACATTAGAAGATTGCTGTTATGGTTTAGATGTGGTGTCCCCCAAAAGCTCACATGTGAGACAATGCAAGAGGTTTAGAGGAGAAATGATTGGGTTACAGCCTTAACCTAATCAGTTAATTAGTCCCTGATAGGATTAACTGAGTGGTGATTGGAGAGAGGTGGAGTGTAGCTGAAGGAAGTGGTTAGTTGTGGGCATGGTTTGGGGGTATATATTTGTATCTGGCAAGTAGAGTCTCTCTCTGTATGCTTCCTTATCACCATGATGTGAGCTGCTTCCTTCCACCACACTCTCCCTCCATGATGTTCAGCCTCACCTGGAGCCCCAAGGAATGCAGCTAGCCTTCTATGGACCAAGATCTCTGAAACCATGAGCCCTCAATAAACCTTTCCTCCTCTATAGTTGTGTTGGTTAGGTCTTTTAGTTACAGCAGCAAAAAACAATTTTATACCACTATCAATTTGGTTTTACCCCAGAGAGATAAGGTTGGTTCAACATATACAAATCAATAAATGTAATCCTGCATGTAAATAGCATCAAGTACAAAACACATATTATCATCTTAATACTTACAAAAGCCTTTAACAAAATCCAGCAACCACACATGCTAAAAATGCTGAACAATCTAGGGATAGAAGGAATGTGCATTAACATTATAAAGGCTATATATCTAACAAACATAAAATCAACCTCATGTTGAGTGAAGAATTTCCATTTAGAGGAAAGAATTTCCTCTAAAATGAGGATAAGATGAGGATGTTCACTCTCACCACTCCCAGTCAATATAGTTCTTTAAACCCTAGCCAGAGCAATTAAGCAAAAGAAGGAAATTAAAGGAATATAAACAGGAAAAAAAGAACAAAAATTATCTGTTTGCTGATGACATAATCCTATATGTAGAAGACCCCCCAAAGAACCACCAAAAAACTTCTAGAGCTGATAAACAAATTCAGCAAAGTAGCAAGATATACAATCTACATTAACATCAATAGCTTTACCATAATCCAACAGGGAATTGGGCAATAAGTAATAATTTAAAAATCCATCACAATAACTTCAAAAATAAAATATTTGAAAGTAATTCTAAGCATGAAAGTGAAAGATTGCTACAATGCAAACTAAAGAACATTGAAGAAAAACTGAAGATCACAGAGGATGGAAAGACCACCCATGTTCTTGGATAGGCAGAATGAATATTGTCAAAATGACCATATTACCAAAAGTGATATACAGATTCAATGTGATCCCCATCAAAAAAGTGACATTCTTCACAGAATAAGAAAAAAAACAGAACAGGCCCAGAAACCCGCGCACGGGAAGAGCCACCCCAGTGCCTCCTACGTAGGCGGACCTGCGACTCACCGACAGAACAGGCCCAGCAGCCTGCGGAGGGGCGGAGCCGCCGCCCTTGCCTGCTAGGTAGGTGGACCTGCGACCACCGACAGAACAGGCCCAGCGGCCTGCGGAGGGGAAGAGCTGCCCCAGCGCCTGCAAGGTAGGTGGACCTGCGACCCACCAGCAGAACAGGCCCAGCGGCCCGACAGCATGGTAGATACATCGCCCCGGTTGGGGGAGGGACAGAGCCGCCACCCTTGCCTGCTAGGTAGGTGGACCTGTGACCATCAACAGAACAGGCCCAGCGGCCTGCGGAGGGGAATAGCTGCCCCAGAGCCTGCAAGGTAGGCGGATCTGCGACCCACAGGCAGAACAGACCCAGAAACCCGCGGAGGGGCAGAGCTGCCCCCCACGCCTGCAAAGTAGACAGACCTGCAACCGAAAGACAGATCAGGCCCAGCGGCCCGTGGAGGGGCAGAACTGCTGCCCGCACCTGCAAGGTAGGCAGACATGCTACCAACCAGCAGAATAGGCCCAGCGGCCTGCTGGCGTGATAGGCACATTGTCCCAATTGGAGGAGGGGCAGAGCTGCCGCACGTGCCTTCAAGGGAGACTTTGCAACTATACAAGAGCAATATAAATATATAGGGGGAAAAGTCAATAACATAACAGTTTCACCAAGCAGAGAGAAACTCGAGCAGTATGAAAATACAAGGAAAGAAAGGACCAAAAGCAATGCAGGTCAACTCAACGTTAAAAGAGGTAATATCTGCAGTAGATGGAATGTCAGATAAAGAATTCAGGATATATATGATTCAGATGATCTGGAGTCTCAAGGAAGACATTAGACAGCAAAATCAGACAATAAAAGATCACTTCGACAATGAATTACATAAACAAATCCAAGAAGCAAAAGATTAACTATACAGGGAGATAGAGGTTATAAAAAACAAACAAACAGAAATCCTAGAAATGCAGGAAGCAATAAACCAACTTAAAAACTCAATTGAGAATACTACCAGCAGAGTAGAACACTTAGAAGATAGAACATCAGACAATGAAGACAAAGTATTTCAACTTGAAAAGAACATAGACAGCTCAGCAAGACTGTTAAGAAACCATGAGCAGAACATCCAAGAAATATGGGATAACATAAAGAGACCAAACCTAAGAGTCGTTGGGATACAGGAAGGTATAGAGGTCCAAACCAAAGGAATGAGAAATCTATTCAATGAAATGATACGAGAAAACTTCCCAGACTTGAAGAATGAGACAGAATCCCAAATCCTAGAAGCCTACAGGACGCCGAATGTGCACAATCATAAGAGATCCACACCTAGACACATTATAATGAAGATGCCCAACATACAGAATAAGGAGAGAATTTTAAAAGCTACAAGAGAAAGGAATCAGATTACATTTAGGGGTAAACCAATCAGGATAACAGCTGATCTTTCAACACAGACTCTGAAAGCTAGAAGATCCTGGAATAACATATTTCAAACACTGAAAGAAAATGGGTTCCAACCAAGAATTGTGTATCCAACAAAATTAAGCTTCAGGATGGAAGATGAAATTAAAACCTTCCACGATAAACAAAAGTTAAAAGAATTTGCAGCTAGAAAACCATCTCTTCAAAACATCCTCGGCAAAACATTACAGGAAGAGGAAAAGGAAAATAACAATGAAAAACAACAGTGGGAGGTAGTACAGTAAAGGGGGGGAAATAATCAAAGATGAAAACCAAACCATGTTAAGTAACATAAATAAACAAATATGGCTGGAAGAACAACCCATATCTCAATAATAACCCTAAATGTTAATGGCTTAAACTCACCAATTAAGAGACACAGGCTAGTAGAATGGATCACAAAACAAGACCAAACACTATGCTGCCTACAGGAGATGCATTTGATAGGAAAAGACATACATAGACTGAAGGTGAAAGGTTGGGAAAAATCATATCACTCATATGGGCTTCGGAAACAAGCAGGAGTGTCCATACATATCAAATATTTTAAAATAGATTTCAAGCCAAAGTTAATCAAAAGGGATAAAGAGGGACACTACATACTGCTCAAGGGAACCATACACCAACAAGACATAACAATCATAAATGTATATGCCCCAAACAATGGTGCAGCTATGTTCATCAAACAAACTCTTCTCAAGTTCAAGAGTCTAATAGATCACCATACAATAATCATGGGAGACGTCAACACACCTCTCTCACCACTGGACAGATCTTCCAAACAAAAGTTGAATAAGGAAACTATAGAACTCAATAACACAATTAATAACCTAGACTTAATTGACATATATAGAATATACCACCCAACATCAAGCAGTTACACTTTTTTTTCTCAGCAGCACATGGACCCTTCTCAAAAATAGATCATATATTATGTCACAGGGCAACTCTTAGCCACTATAAAGGAGTAGAGATAATACCATGCATCTTATCTGATCATAATGGAATGAAAGTGAAAACCAACAATAAAAGAAGGAAGGAAAAATCATGCATCACTTGGAGAATGAACAATAGGTTACTGAATGATCAATAGGTTGTAGAAGACAACAAGGAGGAAATTAAAAAATTCATAGAGATAAATGAAAACACAGACACAACATATCGGAATCTATGGGACACATTGAAAGCAGTTCTAAGAGGAAAATTCATTTCTTGGAGTTCATTCCTTAAAAAAAGAAAAAACCAACAAATAAATGATCTCATACTTCATCTCAAAATCCTAGAAAAAGAAGAGCAAAACAACAGCAAAAGAAGAAGAAGAAGGCAAGAAATAATTAAAATCAGAGCTGAAATTAATGAAATTGAAGCAAAAGAAACAATTGAAAAAATTGATAAAACTAAAAGTTGGTTCTTTGAAAAAATAAATAAAATTGACAGACCCTTAGCCATGCTAACGAAGAGAAGAAGAGAGAGAACTCAAATTACTAGCATATGGGATGAAAAAGGCAATATCACAACTGACACTTCATAAATACAGAAGATAATCAGAAATTATTTTGAATCCTTATACTCCAATAAAATAGAAGATAGGGAAGGCATCGATAAATTTCTTAAGTCATATGATCTGCCCAGATTGAGTCAGGAGGATATAGACAACCTAAACAGACCAATATCAATTGAGGAAAGAGAAGAAACCATCAAAAGACTACCAACTAAGAAAAGCCCAGGACTGGATGGGTATACAGCAGAATTTTACAAAACCTTTAAAGAGGAACTAATACCAATACTTTTCAAGCTATTTCAGGAAATAGAAAAAGAGGGAGAACTTCCAAATTCATTCTATGAGGCCAACATCACCCTGATTCCTAAACCAGACAAAGACACTTCAAAGAAAGAAAACTACAGACCAATATCTCTAATGAACCTAGATGCAAAAATCCTCAATAAAATTCTGGTGAATCAGATACAAAAACATATCAAAAAAATTGTGCACCATGATCAAGTAGGATTCATCCCTGGGATGCAAAGCTGGTTCAATATACGTAAATCAATAAATGTTATTCACCACATCAATAGACTTAAAGATAAGAACCATATGATCATCTCGATAGATGCAGAAAAAGCATTCGACAAAGTACAGCATCCCTTTATGTTCAAAACTCTAGAAAAACTAGGGATAACAGGAACATACCTCAATATTGTAAAAGCAATCTATGCTAAGCCTCAGGCTAGCATCATTCTGAATGGAGAAAAATTGAAGGCATTCCCTCTAAAATCTGGAACAAGACAGGGATGCCCTCTCTCACCACTTCTGTTCAACATAGTTCTGGAAACATTGGCCAGAGCAATTAGACAGATGAAAGAAATTAAAGGCATAAAAAATAGGAAAAGAAGAACTTAAATTATCACTATTTGCAGACGACATGATTCTATACCTAGCAGACCCAAAAGGGTCTACAAAGAAACTATTAGAGCTAATAAATGAATTCAGCACAGTGGCAGGATATAAAATCAACATGCATAAATCAAAGGCATTCCTGTATATCAGCAACAAATCCTCTGAAATGGAAATGAGGACAACCACTCCATTCACAATATCCTGAAAAAAATAAAATAAAATACTTGGGAATCAACCTAACAAAAGAGGTGAAAGACTTATACAATGAAAACTACAGAACCCTAAAGAGAGAAATAGAAGATCTTAGAAGATGGAAAAATATACCCTGTTCATGGATAGGCCGAACTAACATCATCAAAATGGTGATATTACCAAAAGTTCTCTATAGGTTTAATGCAATGCCAATCAAAATCCCAATGGCATTTCTTGTAGAAATAGATAAAGCAATCATGAAATTCATATGGAAAAATAAAAGACCCAGAATAGCAAAAACAACTCTAAGCAGGAAGTGTGAATCAGGCGGTATAGCAATACCAGACCTCAAACTATACTACAGAACAATAGTAACAAAAACAGCATGGTACTGGTATCAAAACAGGTGGGTGGACCAATGGTACCGAATAGAGGACACAGAAACCAATCCACAAAACTACAACTATCTTATATTTGATAAAGGGGCTAAAAGCATGAAATGGAGAAAGGATAGCATCTTCAACAAATGGTGCTGGGAAAACTGGAAATCCATATGCAACAAAATGAAACTGAATCCCTTTCTCTAGCCATGCACAAAAGTTAACTCAAAATGGATCAAGGAGCTTGATATCAAATCAGAGACACGGCGTCTGATACAAGAAAAAGTTGGCTATGATCTACATACTGTGGGGTCGGGCTCCAAATTCCTCAATAGGACACCCATAGCACAAGAGTTAACAACTAGAATCAATAAATGGGACTTACTCAAACTAAAAAGTTTTTTCTCAGCAAAAGAAACAATAAGAGAGGTAAATAGGGAGCCTACATCCTGGGAACAAATCTTACTCCTCACACTTCAGATAGAGCCCTAATATCCAGAGTATACAAAGAACTCAAAAAATTAAACAATAAGAAAAGGAATAACTCAATCAACAAATGGGCCAAGGACCTGAACAGATACTTCTCAGAGGAGGACATACAATCAATCAACAAGTACATGAAAAAATGCTCACCATCTCTAGCAGTCAGAGAAATGCAAATCAAAACCACCCTAAGATACCATCTCACTCCAGTAAGATTGGCAGCCATTATGAAGTCAAACAACAACAAGTGCTGGAGAGGATGTGGGGAAAAGGGTACACTTGTACATTGCTGGTGGGACTGTAAATTGGTGCAGCCAATTTGGAAAGCAGTATGGAGATTTCTGGGAAAGCTGGGAATGGAACCACTATTTGACCCAGCTATTCCCCTTCTCAGTCTATTCCCTAAAGACCTAAAAAGAGCATGCTATAGGGACACTGCTACATCGATGTTCATAGCAGCATAATTCACAATAGCAAGACTGTGGAACCAACCTAGATGCCCTTCAATAGACGAATGGATAAAAAAATGTGACATTTATACACAATGGAGTATTACTCTGCATTAAAAAATGACAAAATCATATAATTTGCAGGGAAATGGATGGCATTAGAGCAGATTATGCTAAGTGAAGCTAGCCAATCCCTAAAAAACAAATGCCAAATGTTTTCTTTGATATAAGGAGAGTAACTAAGAACAGAGTTGGGAGGAAGAGCATGAGAAGAAGATTAACATTAAATAGGGGTGAGAGGTGGGAGGGAAAAGGAAAGAGAAGGGAAATTGCTTGGAAATGGAAGGAGACCCTCATGGTTATACAAAATTACATATAAGAGGAAGTGAGGGGAAAGGGGAAAAAAACAAGGGGGAGAAATGAATTACAGTAGATAGGGTAGAGAGAGAAGATGGGAGGGGAGGGGATGGGGGATAGTAGAGGATAAAAAAGGCAGCAGAATACAACAGACACTAGTATAGCAATAAGTAAAACAGTGGATGTGTAACCGATGTGATTCTGCAATCTGTATACGGGGTAAAAATGGGAGTTCATAACCCACTTGAATCAAAGTGTGAAATATGATATATCAAGAACTATGTAATGTTTTGAACAACCAACAATAAAAATTTTAAAAAAAGAAAAAAACCCTAAAATTCATTTAAAAAAAATAAAATACCCAGAATAGCCAAAGCAATACTGAGTAAGAAAAGCAAGGCTGGAGACAAAACTGATCTTATAGTACAGAGTTATAGTAATAAAACCAGCATGGTATGGACATCAAAACAGACATGAAGATCAATGGAATAAAACAGAACCCATAGAAATCACAGCAACAAACTCATATAGATACAGTCACCTGATACTCAACAAAGTTGCGAAAAACATATATCGGAGAAAAGACAGCCTTTTTAACAAATGATGCTGGGAAAACCGGATATTTTTTTCTTAGCAGGTTCATCATTGGTTTATAATAATACTATCATTGATTATTATTTGTTGATTTTCTATTCAGAAACTTCACTGAATTCATTTATCAGTTCAAATAGCCTTTTGGGTGGACTCTTCAGTTTTTTCTATATATAGAATCATATCATTTGCAAACAGGATAATTCAACTTCCTAGTATGACTTTGATTTCTTTCTCGTGACCAGTTGCTCTGGCTAAAACTTTTAGTGCTCTATTGAATGAAAGCAGTAAGTGTGGATGTCCTTGTGTTGTTTCACATTTGAGGGGAAAAGATTTCAGATTTTCCCCATTAAATATAAACGTTGGCTATGGGTTTGTCATACATACATTTTACTATGTTAAAGTACATTTCTTCTATGCCTAATTAGTCAGAGCTTTAATGAGGAAGGGATGTTGAATTTTACTGAAATGCTTTTTATACAATCATATGATTTTTACCATTGTGTTGATTTTATAAATAGTTATTGATTTGCATAAGTTGAAACATCTAACCATGATGGGATTTATCTCAAAGACACAAAGATGTTTCAACATTCTAACATCTGTAACAAGTCAAGGATATCCATGTTTACCACCTCTACTCAGCATAGTACTAGAAATCCTAGCAACAGAAATTAAACAAAATATACAAGGCTCTACATTTGAAAAAAAAATAGTGAGTTTATCTCTGATTGCTGATGACATTATCTTATATATAAAGTAATAAAAAATTCCACCAAAGTACTCTCAGAACCAGTAAATGAATTCAGTATTGTTGCATGATACAAAAGTCAATATAAAAATCATTTGCATATCTATATACTAATAATTACCTAGCCTAAAAAGAAACTTATATAATAACATTTGCAATAGTATCAAAAGAAAATATATATTTAGGAATAAATTTAATCAAGGAAATGAAAGATCTGTACACTGAAAACTATGATGTATTACAGAATTGAAGATGGCACAATAAATTATAAAATATCTCATATTCATGAATGGGGAGAATGAGTACTTTTAAAATGCCCTTATTAACAAAGTGATAATATAGATTCAAAACAATCCCCATAAAAATCCCATTGACATTTTTCATATGAATGGAAAAAAACAATCCTAAATTTCCTGTGGAACCACATAAGACTCCAAATAGCCAAAGCAATCAAGGTGGAAAAAAAGCCAGAGGCATCACACTATCTAACTTCAAGATACACAAGAAAGCTAAAGCAAACTAAAAATATTGTACTGACACAAAAATAGGTACAAAGACCAATGGGACAGAATAGAGAGTTGATAAATCAGCCCAAGCATATTTGGTTAACCAATGTTTGAAAAGATACCAATAATATATAAAGGGAAAAAATTTCTCTTCAGTAAGTATTGCTGGGAAAACTAGAAATTCACATTAAAAAGAATTAATTTGGACTCATGTCATATACCATACACAAAAATCAACTTAAAATGGGTTAAAAACTTAAAAGCTGAATGAAACTCCTAGAAGCATAAGAAAAAAAAATCTCTGTCATTGGCTTTGGCAATTCAATTTCTTGACCCCAAAAATACAGGCAACTAAAGCAAACAAAGAATTAATATTGTCAAGCTGGCCATCCTACCAAAAATGTTTTACAGATTTAATGCAACTCCAATTAAAATCCCAACAACATTCCTCTTAGAAATAGAAAAAACAATCATGAAGTTCATTTGGAAAAATATGACACCCAGAATAGCCAAATCAATCCTTAGCAAGAAGAGTGAAACAGGAGACACCACAATACCAGACCTTAAACCACACTAAAGAGCTATAATAACAAAAATGGCATTGTATTGGCACCAAAATAGACATGTATACCAATACTACAGAATATAAGACACAGAGACAAACCCACATAAATACAGTTAGCTCATACTATACAAAGGCACCAAAAACATACATTGGAGAAAAGATAGCATCTTCAACAAATGGTGCTGGGGAAACTGGAAGTCCATATGTAGCAAAATGCAATTAAACCACTATCTCTCACCATGCACAAAACTCAGCTCAAAGTAGATCAAGGACTTAGGAAACCAGAGACCCTGCACCTAATACAAGAAAAAGTAGGCCCAAATCTTCATCAAGTGGATTAACCAGACACACATAGTGCAAGAAATAAAATCAAGAATCAACTAATGGGATGGATTCAAACTAAAAAGCTTCTTCTCCGCAAAGGAAACAATCAATAATATGAAGAGAGAACCCACAGAGCAGGAGAACATCTTTTTTACACAAACATCAGATAGAGCACTAATTTCCAGGATATATAAAGAACTCAAAAACTTAACACCAAAAAAAAAAAAAAAAACTAATCAACAAATGGGCTAAGGAACTATACAGATACTTCTCAGAAGATATACAATTAATCAACAAATATATGAAAAAATGTTCAACATATCTAGCAATTAGAGAAATGCAAATCCAAACTACTCTTAAGATTTCACTTCACTCCATTCAGAATGGCAGCTATTAAGAATAAAAGCAATAATAATTGTTGGCGAGGATGTGGGGGAAAAGGCTCACTCATACGTTGCTTGTGGGACTGCAAATTGGTGCAACCACTCTGGAAAGCAGTATGGGGAAAACTTGGAATTGAACCACCATTTGACCCAGCTATCCTACTCCTCATTCTGTATCCAAAGGACTTAAAATCATCATACTATAGTGATGCAGCCACATCAATGTTTATAGCAGCTCAATTCACAATAGCTAAACTGTGGAACCAACCTAGATGCCCTTCAACAGATGAATGGATAAAGAAACTCTGGTATATATACACAATGGAATATTACTCAGCATTAAAAGAGAATAAAATTATGGCATTTGCAGGTAAATGGATGGAGTTAGAGAATATCATGATATGCAAAGTAAGTCAATTGCAAAAAAACCAAAGGCCAAATGCTCTCTGTGATAAGTGGATGCTGATCCATAATTAGGGGGTTTGGTGACAGTGGAGGAACTTCAACTGGGCAAAGAGAAAGGAGGTGAGGGGGGAGGCATGTGGGCAGAAAAGATAGTGGAATGAGATGAACATCATTACCCTAGGAACATGTATGACTGCACAAATGGTGTGACTCTACATTGTGTACAACCATAGAAATGAAAAATTGTGCTCTATTTGCATATAATGAATCAAATGCATTCTGTTGTCATATATAACTAATTAGAATAAATTTAAAAAGTATAAAATAAAAAAATGGTGGTCAGATACCAGCCATACTGCTATACCTACAAATTCAATAAACACCTTTGAATCAAAATATTTAATAAACATATAATTTATATAAAAAGATTAAGATTTCATGATGGGGTTGATTAGGAAAAAATGTCTAAAATTTATCCTTAGAATTATAAGAAATAATAGGTATTGTAATTTCTTTCTTAATAATTAATCACATGATCTTTTTTTAAAAATGTTTTAATTGTCAATAGACCTTTGTTTTATTTATTTATTTATATGTGTTGCTGAGAATTGAACCCAGGGCCTCACATGTGCTAGGCAAGAGATCTACCTTTGAGCCACAACCCCAGCCCTGGTATTATAATTTCAACATGTCTTTTTGTCAAATGGACCACTGAATAGTGAACAATGTTTTCTGATAATTTCAGATACTTATTGGGTATTACTATATTTTTGCATATGTGATATGGCCTGTTTTAGTCAGCTTTTTTACCACTCTGACTTAAAGACTCAACCAGCACAATGTAGAGGAGGAAATTTTATTTGAGAGTGTACAGCTTCAAAGGTCTCAATCCATAGACAGAAGGCTCCATTCCTCAGGGCTCAAGGTGAGGCAGAACATCATGGTTGAAGAGTGTGGCAAAGCTAAGCAGTTCACATGATGATCAAAAAGCAGAGAGAAAGGTTTCCACTTGCCAGATACAGATATGTACCTCAAAGCAATGCCCCATTTCCACCTCCTCCAGCCATACCCTATCACTTCGATTACCATTCAGTTAATCCCTTTCAGGGGATTAATTCACTGATTGGATTAAGACTCTTAATAACCCAATCATTTCTTCTCTGAACCTTCTTGCATTATCTTACACGTGAGTTTATGGGGGGCATCTTACATCCAAACCGTAACATGGCCTTGGAAACCGCTTTAAAATTTTTCGACATATAGGTTTTGATCGATTTAGAAAGCTATTTTATAAAATGTATATTAACAATTTATCATACTTATTGTTATACACAGACATTTTTATGCTGCCAAATCACTTAGTCTCTTATATTTTCCCTTTTGTTGTCATATGTAGGAAGAACTTTAGCATGCTAATAACTTTTTTATAAAAATATGAATTTCTTTTGTAACAAAGGGAAAAAGAATTTTTTAAAAGTTCATCCCATTTGATTTTACTAGGTGTATGTTTTGGGCAGAATTCTGAGTTTATTTCCTATAAAGAATTATCTTGTTGCCACAAAATTTCTGGACTATTTTGTCCAACTCTCTTCTATTTCAAAATCTTACTTTTTTACTGTTTCTGAAATGACTGTATATTTTTATGACTCTAATGAATTGGGACTATCATCACACCTGGTATATTTCCTTTCTTTTTTCTTTCTCTTTTCGAGCTGGTAGATTTCTAAATGGAATTATTTGCTTTCCTGTGAAGGGTTCATATTTTTTCCAAATATCCCATAAAGCAATGCTCCCTCTCAAAGTGAATACATGGACTCTTTTCCTGTAAGTGGCAAACTGTTCATTATCAGTCCACTATGACATAAGAAGCTTGTATCATAATGTACATGGGATGACTGCTACTTTCATTTAAAAATAACTTAAAAAATAATGTATAAATTAATATACAAAGTATTTATATGTCAATCCAAATTAATTACTTGGCTTTCTAATTTTAATTTCTTCTAGGTCTGTATACAATAAAAGATCAACTGGACACTATTTTAATTTTAATTCTTTTGATGTTATTATTTCTTCTAATAAATTAACAAACTAATTTTTTCTAATTCTTGAGATCTTGTTATACTTGAACTTTCACCATATAGGTGGATCTTGTTTTACTGTTATAAGGAAACAGTGATTCTGAACTTATATGATTGAGAGCCAGATGTGGTGTACTTTTTTAAAGCCATCAAAGTATTGGTTAGTATCAGGGAAGACTTCAAGAACATCCAGCACCCTGGCAACACAAACAGATACTTCTCATATACAGGCTGATATGAGAATATCGATGTCCCCCACCATCAATAAATCTGATGGATAGGATATTAAAGATAAGATGAAATGATAAACTGAAGTATTCAACCATGCATGCAAGTTATTGATGTAAAATCTCAGAGAAACCAGATGCTTATTTAAAAATGTAATAAACAAAATGGTGTTTTTATAACACCACAGAACAGTTGTCTCAGAAACACATGTGAAGATGATGCCATATATTACAAAGATGATATGAGAAATTTTTGGAGGAGGAAATATTTAATGATATTTCTATCATGTGGAATGTATCCATTTCCTTCCTCTACATGCCACAAGCCCTGGAAATTAGTATTTGTTTCTCTTCTCCCACATTTTAAAACATTTATTAAGACATCTACTCTTCCTGGAATTTGTTAGTGTGTAATGGGATCTAACTTGTTTTCTCAAATGATTAGCTAAATATTCCAACACAATTAACTGAATGTGCAAAAAAGAGTTAATATACTAGGCCTGAGACTGCTCTCCTCTGAAAGTCCTGCTTGCCAGACTAGCCCTTAGCTGAAATCTAGGAACTCAGATTAAGGGAGAATTCTCACCATTCTTAGAACTGATTAGAATGGATCACTTAGCCTAAACTTTCTGTGCAAACTGTATGCTAAATGACTTCTTTCTATTTGGGATTCTGGAATTTGGGTACATGCTAGGCAGAGGGCACCTATGTAAAAAGTTCCCAATAAAAATCTTGGGCATTGAATGAGTATGTACCTCGGTGGTAGAGTGCTTGCCTAGCATATGCAAAGGCCCTGGGTTCCATCCCCAGTACCACAAAAAAAGTCATTAATTATCTAATGAGGTTCCTTCATAGACAACATTTCAGACATGTTACAACTCCCTGTTGGAAGAATTAAATCTATCCTGTGGGACTCCACACTGGAAAAGGAGTTTTAGAAGCTTAAGCCTAGTTTCTTCTGGTCTTGATGCATTTTTCCCTTTACTAATTTGGCTTTGTATTCCTTCACTCTTAATAAATCACATCTGTGACTAGAACTATATATCAAGTCCCATAACTCCTGCTAGTCAATCAGTAAGCCTGTGGGTAGTATTGAAGATGGTTGGTACACTGAATATTTCACTTTTCTCCATGAATTCTCACCCTAATATAAACCTCCACATATGCTGTTTGTATTTGTATTTTGTTTATCTTTTCCTGAATCCTGAATAAGTTCTGCTGTTTTAATAGCCATGGATTGATAAAAATTTTGAATTTCTGCCCAACTTCCAAATTATTCATCTTTCAAAAAACTTTTAGATTATTTATAGGTTTCTGCATACACGGAAATCCAAGAGGTTTTCCTTGAACTTTGAACAACCTCTAAACCAAGAATATCTAAAAGGCAAATAGAAACAAACTTACAAAGAAAATTCGACTGATGATAAACACTTAAAAATACATTAATCCCATCAACAATATAAAAATAAAAATGCAATATCACATTATCTAATTCCATGAGTAAATAATTTAAAATTAATAATATATACAAAGAACATACACTTTCACAAGATCACTGTCACTTTCTAAGACAAACTATACATATTATAGCATTATCCCAAAGGAAGAATTTCTTCCTTGATTCTTGAGTAGGCATGACCACTGACCTGGATCAGCACTGAACACCTGAACCAAGGACACATGAAGATCAAAGAGAAGAAAGGATCAGGAATGTTAGGGTAGAACACAAAGACATCTGAATGCCTGTCTCCTCAAATAGAACAAGTCATCACTGGAGTAAAAATATACAATCACAGATTAAGAGGTGGGCTCAAAAGAAGGTAAGAGTTCACAAAGTTGATAAGAAGGATCAGGAGTGTCACCATGAAGAGGGTGGATGGACTTCCAGAAAATATGGAAGAATAGTGTGATAGTTTGGATGTGAAGTACCCCACAAAGGTTTATGTATTATAAACTTGATGCCAGCCTGTATCACTATTGGAAAGTGGTAGAACCTTTAGAAGGTGGGGCCTAGTGGAAGGAAGTTAAGTGATTAGGGGTATCACCTTGAAGGGGATATTGGGATCCTGGCCTCTTCTTTTTGCTTCCTGGACACCATGAGGTGAGAAGTTTTGCTTTACCATAAATTCCCCACCATGATGCACACTATCTTGGCACAGGCCCAAAAGCAATGGGACCAGGTCACCATGGATTGAAATCCCTGAAACTATGAGCCAAAACAAATATTTACCATTTTATAGGTGTTTACCTCAGATATTTTATCACAGTGGTAGAAACCTGACTAACAGATGGACAGGCTTTGACAGGCAGAGATTATGTGAAACTAGGGTTGACCAGTGGAGTGCAAGGAAAAATGAGAAAGGTAGCTCCTCCAAGAACAAGGAACTGTATAAATAAGCTGTGACAGATAATGTCTGTGAAAAGTCAATTTTTATTTGTAAGGGTTATGTAATGTAGGAGTTATTCTAAAAGCCATCATGTACAAAATGTTTTAGAGATAAATTCAAGGGTATCTTTAAGATAGACAAATTCTCGGGCTGGGGATATAGCTCAGTTGGTAGAGTGTTTGCCTCACATGCACAAAGCCCTGGTTCAATCTCCAGCACCACACAAAAAAAAAAAAAGATATAGTCAACTTCTCTTATCAAAACTGTTCTTTACACTAGAAATGTAACAAAAGCTACCCAAAATCAATTAATGAAGCTAACATAACAAAAAGAGATGAGAAACTACAGTATAAAACCACAAAATTTTATACCAATTTCATTCATGATGAAGAATGAAAAATATGGTAATTTGAATGAGGTATATTAAAAAGCAGTAGCAAAATATTCTGATACAACTCCAATGAGAAAGGTATATTCATAACTGTAGATAGACATATCCACAATTATAGTCAGAGATTTCTGCACTCTTCTTTCTAAAACAAGTTGAGCCAAAATACATACAGATATAAATAGAAGACATAAAAACATTAGGAACCAACTGAACATAATTGATAATTGTAGAACAATTGACAACAGAAGAATGAATGTTCTCTTCAAGTATACATAAAATATTTACTAAGATAAACCATATTCTGGGCTATAAGTGAAGTCTCAATTAATTTAAAGGATTCAAGTCATATAAAGCATGTTATCTGATCACAATGGAACTAAATAGGAAATCAATAATCAGAAAAAATCCCAATACATGGAAACTACACAGCTTACTTCTAAATAACTGTTGGATCAAAGAAGAAACCAAAAGAGAAATGTGGGAATGATTTCAATTAAAGATAAATGAAAACACAACACAGCAAAATTTGAGGATGTAGCTAAAACAATAGTAGAAGGAAATTTACAGTACTAAAATGCCTATCTTAGAAAAGAAGAAAGGTCTCACAGAATAATTCAGTAACCAAGTAAACAGAAGAAAATAAATACATAGAAGAGCAGAAATCAATGAAATAGAAAACAGAAAAAAAAACAATAAACTTAAAACTTCAAAACCATAAAATGCACAAAAAATATAGAGAGCTTCATGATACTGGAAGAATTTATTTATTTATTTATTTATTTATAAATATTTATTTTTTTTAGTTGGACACTATATTTTATTTTTATGTGGTGGTAAGGTTTGAACCCAGTGCCTCATGCATGGTAGGCAAGTGCTCTACCACTGAGCCACAACCCCAGCCCTGGAAGAATTTATTTTTTGTAAGTCTATTTTTCTAAAGGACTTTGGCATTTTTATTTTGAGACAGGGTCTGGCTAAGTTGATTCTTCTCTTATACCTGTGGCTGTCTCACAGAGCTGAGGTATGACAAAAAAGGATCAGCACCAACAAGAGGATGCCACCAAAATAAGTGCAAATCAGTAAGTCTAAAGCATTGGCAATAAAACAAAAGCAAGGAAGACAGCAAAAGGTCTACAGAGGTAAATCTGTGAGATGATTCACAAAGTAGTTTTTTCCCTTTTCTTTCTTTTTTGTACTAGGAATTTAACTCAGGAGTTAACTACTGAGGCCCCCTTTGAATTTTTTTTTTTTTTTAGAGAGAGAGAGAGAGAGAGAGAGAGAGAGAGAGAGAGAGAGAGAGAGAGAGAGAGAATTTTAATATTTATTTTTTAGTTTTTTCGGCAGACACAACATCTTTGTTTGTATGTGGTGCTGAGGATCGAACCCGGGTCGCAAGCATGCCAGGCGAGCGCACTACCGCTTGAGCCACATCCCCAGCCCTGAATTTTTTTTTTTAATTTTGAGACAGGGTCTGGTCAAGTTGCTGAGGCTGACCTTGAACTTGTCATCCTCTTTGCTCAGCCTCCTGAGCTGCTAGGATTATAGCCATGCACCATCATTCCTGGCCACAAAGTATTTTCTATAGGTAGTTTCCAGAAAGACTCTCTTCTGAGACCCAGGGCTTTAGGGACAGGGAGCATCTAATGAAGCAGTAACCCTGTGTCATCAGTTGAGAGAGCTGTTGATGATATGGTGGGACTGGGCCTTTTTAGAACCTGACATCTAAGGAAGACTCCTGGATGCTGCTGTCCAAAAATCATCTTGGGGAGTGAGAAGCTTGCAATACCCCAATGAGAAATCCATGTGGAGAGGGCTGGGGATATAGCCCAGTTGGTAGAGTGCTTGCCTCATATGCACAAAGCCCTGGGTTCGATCCCCAGCACCACATTAAAAGAAAGAAATAAAGAAATCTATGTGGAGAACCCAAAGTATATAAGTTGCCTTCCCTTGAGGCTGTGTCTGCCCCTCCCACCCTGATGCAGATTAAGGTTGATTCTTCTCTCGCACCTCCAGCAAGCTGGAACTCTGCAGCAAAAGGCAGATGTGTTCCCTCTTATTGTACTCCCGCTCCCAGTTTTGAGCTGGCTCTTCATGAATTGTCACGTCACTGTTTCTTCTCTCTGGGTTCCATTCATAACTCCCCCATTCATACATAGAAACACAGTCATGCAATGTTGAGTGGGGAGCTTGAGGTAGAGGAAGAGGGTGTTCAGAGGTAGAAAGAAGTGGGAGGGCTGGAGGCATTTCAAAGACTGGAATCTAGTCTCAGTCACAACCTCCCAAGGATGCCATTCCCTGGCCTTGCACCCACCTCCTCCAATAGCAACTGCAGCTTCTCTGCACGAATGCTTCCTGCAGGATGACTCCCCGCTTCTTGAGCTCCTGGACAAAAGACAGACCTGACTAAGATGCTTGTAGTTGGTTAAGGGATTGTTTCTGGTTGCATGAGAAACTAAATTTTCAAACTAATGCAACATGCAGACATCTGCCTATCCACCCAAACATTCCACCAGTTGTTCCACCTGTCTCAACTGATAATGGTATGTCCTTCCAGTCCCTTCTTCATGCAAGTAAACATGCCTGTCTGCCTGCTCAAGCAGCAGCCTGGTCACATGACCTAGTGTCTGCCTCACAGGATCACTCAGTGAGCTCAGCTGCAGCAGCCCTGCAGCTTGAACAGCAGAATCTTCTGACTCTGGGGTTGCACTACTTGGTAGAAAGCTCCTAACCCTGGAAAAGACAGAGAACTAGAAGGAAGGGTGGATTAGGAACTAGCTTCTGGCTCTAGGCTTGGGCCTTTCCTCTGTAGCAGCATTCAGCCAGTTAGAAGTATTCCAGGAGGATTTGGGAGATGGACTGAATTTTAGTGTTTTGTGTTGTTTGGGCAACAAATGAAAGCACTCTCCTTCTCTTCCCCTGTCTCTCTCACACATACACACAATCTCTTTTGAAAAATCATACACACATACACACACACACACACATATGCACACACATGTATGGGAAGTAGGTGAGAGAGGAAGACTCACAAAATTGCTTAGGGCCTCACTAAGTTACTGAGGCTGGCCTGGAACTTGCAGTCCTCCTGTCTCCCAAGTTGCTGGGATCACAGGTGTGTGCAACCATGACCAACCTGTTTTGAAAAATTGTGATTGGTGAAGCATTCAGACTCCAATTTCCACCACCAGGATGACTTCTGTTAATATTTGTGATTTGCAAAGGGATGCTAAACTGGCACTTTGTGCTACTTCTATTAACCTTCATATACTATAGTCAGGTGGAAAAAGCATCTTGTGCCCTGAGAAAAACTAACAGGCTTACTGTCTAGTTCTTTTCATGAAAGAAAACATTTTGTATAACTCTCCTCATCCTTGGACCTTCTCTCCAATCAAATTTATCACTGATTCTTGTTGCTGTCTGAACATGTTACAAACTTCTTGATGTTGAATGTAAAAATCATTGTGGAATAAGCTAAGAAACTGATAACTTTATAATTTATTCCCTTTCGATAATTTTGTATTTTTATTTGGCAAGCCAGTTCTGAAATTGTAGTCTCTCATTCTTTTCTATTCCTTTGATATGTCTGGAATCATTGTAGAATTTTCCATTATCAAATAATAAAATCTTGCCTAAATTTAGTTCATTTATATCTATTTTTTTTAAATGAGATCACTCTTTCCAAGTATAACACACCTCTTCTACAAATTATGGAAAGTATCAGGTTTTCTCTTAGTTCATTTAAAAGTCTATATACATCATAACTTTTTTTTTTGTTTTGGTACTGAGAACTGAACCCAGGGATGCTTTACCACTGAGCTACATCCCCAGTCCTTCTATATTTTTGAGACAGAGTCTTGCTAAATTGCTGAGGCTGGCCTCAAACTTGCAACCCCCTGCCTCAGCCTCCCCAGTCACTGGGATTATAGGTTGTGCACCACCACATCAGGCTACATCATCACTTTTAATAGCTGTATGATATTGCCTTAACATTCGCCATTGGCGCCATCATGACTGAATCATCTTCCTGACTGAATTAAATCTGTGTGCTTCCCTGTCTATATTTTACCCTTAGATAGCACTGAAGAAAAGGATGTTCTTTGAGGAGAAAAATCCAACTTCTCAGCTCTTTAAAATTTATCTCATCCTCTATATTCCTCAATATACTCCTCCCACCCAATCCAGGCAGATAGATACTTCACTTCCACAGGAAATTCTTCTAATTCCATGTTTTTCCTCATGTCACCAACCTCTTTTCTACACTTTAGGGTCCAACTTAAGTGGCTTCTTTTCTCTGAAGCAAGCCTTTGGGATTCAAGCTGAGAAAAAGCTTTTACAATGAGCATATCATTCATACATTAATTACCTGTACATGGATAGTAATGTGTCATCTTTTCATCTCTATTTTAAGTTCAAGTGAAAGGATGATTTCTGCTAACTTTTACACAGAACTTTATTGAAACACAAACAAGACTCTAATAGATATCTATATATTAGAACAATGATCAGAAGAGTAGCTTATTTATGATGGCTCAGTTCATTATAAGCTCAAATACTAAATATCACAATCTCAACAAGACAAATATCAACAAATGTGTTTTCAGTTCTAATATTCATTTGGCATGAGAAAAATGATCCAGATAACACACAGGGTTGGGTAAAGTTAAAGATGTACACTGCAACACAGAACCAACTGTGAAAAGGAAAACATTACCCAAGGATCATAATTCAGGAACATAAGGACAATCAGAGGCAAGTGATTATTCATATGATTTTTCTTGATCAGCTTCGGGGTCATTTTGATGGTTTATTTTCCTTTGTAATTCTTTAGCAAATTTCTCAGCTTCGTGGAATGCAGAAATAAGTGGATCAAGATTGATATCATCATCAGCAAACACTGCATCATTCTTGATATTGTTACTGATATTCTCAAACATTTCAAGAACAATTTGAATATTGTCATTTGTCTCTTCCCTGTTAAAGATACCCATAAATTCTGACATTGCTCCAGCACTAAGTAGGTCTTTTGTCATGACAAGATTTTCAGACAAATTCAGTAGTATTTTCAAAATATGAAACCTTGTTGCAGTATTGCCTGTAGCTAGTAAGCAAAGAAACCCAGGCATATAATTGGCAACCAGTTCATGATAGTCAGTAGTAATAGTGAGATGTTCAATCATCCTTAATCCAGACAGCTGCTCAAGGGAATCTATACCATAAGAAAGAGTTTCTTCACACACTTGACATACATATGTCTGAATCATGTTTAGATTTGGATAAGGCGGAGCCATGCGAATCATGTTTTCCAAAAACCTTGTCCTAACTCGGGAGGATGGATAATTGAGTAAGGTTTCAATAAGTGAGACAATGCCTGAATCCCGAATGAAATCACGGGTAAATTGAGAAGCACTTCTCATACCCATTGCAATTTTAGATATTTCATGAATAAAAGGATCTCGAATTTTGTCCATTAATAAAAGAAGTTCTTCAAACTCTTCAGAATCAATTCTAAGCTCACACTGTATACAGCTACAGGACCAATTCTCAGGCTCTGCACTCTCCCTGGCCCTAAGATGCTCTCGAATTTCCCGCACAGACCGGTAGGAGGGATCATACTGAAATGGGAATTCAGGTTCAGGCTGATGTAAAGATTCCTGCTCTTCCCCTTCTGGGCTAAGTTCCACATGCTTTGGCTTTCCCCCAAACATTTCAAAGAATAGAGATGCTGCTTCTTTTGGAAATCTAGAGGGGCTTAAGGATGAAAAGCCAATCCGAGACCATGGACCAGGCTTGAACTGAACAGTGACCTCTTCCCAGGTCTGGGGTCTGCGTGAAGGATCAGGTTCCTGCTCAATGGAATACCTAGGCTTGCAAATGGCCCTGAACACAGGGGTTGGATTTGATTCAAAATGGGCCTCATCTCCTGCCCAGAACCAGGACCCCACTATGTCCTCATCTTCATCAGCTAATGTCCCGGACTCGTAGTTGGTTTCATTGCCAGTACTATTATTCATCTCCTCTTTAGATTCAGGACAAGACCCAAAAAGTGCCCCTTCCTCATTTTCTGGCATGAACTCACAGGAGGCCACAGTTCCAGTTTCCTTAATGGCCTTGTCTCCAGACCAGAACCAAGACTCAACAATCATCTCTTCATCGTCCTCTGGCTTAGGCACATAGCATATTCCTGATTCTCTATTGGATTCTTTTCCAGCCCAGAACCAGGACCCAAAAATGGTCTCCTCTTCAGTCTTTGAACTCATTTCTTCTACTGCCTGAGACCCAGCCTCTACAATGGCTTCTTCAGTCCAGAAACAGGACCCAACACTGATTTCTTCCTCCTTAGTCTCAGGCTTGGACTCCTGTAACAGGATGTCCCCTGTCTCCACTGCCTCCAAACTGGCCTCTTCCCAGAACCAGGACCCAACAACGACTTCCTCTTCATTAGTGCTGGAACTGTATTTGCCGCAAAATTCAGCTTCTCTAATGGCCTCTTCCTTGGCCCAAAACCAGGACCCAACCATAGGTTCATCCTCAAGTGCTAGCCTGTTCTCTTCTCGTGCCTCAGCTGGTGCCTCAAGCCTATCCTCTTCCCCAGCCCAGAACCAAGAACCAATAATATCTTCCTCCTCAGCTACTGAACTGAACTCCTTTCTGTCAGTAGCATCTATAATGGCTTCTTCTTCTTTCCAGAACCAGGACTTGATCATGGTCTCCTCTTCAGTTGGTAACTTGGCCTCTTCTCCAGTCTCATGATCTATACTGCCCTCTCCTGCAGCCCACAACCAGGACCCTACAGCGGCTTCTGGTCTTGCATATTTTCTAGACCAGAACCATGAATCAACAGTGTCCTCCTCCTCCTCAGGTCTAGACTTCCAACTTCCTCTGTTGGAAGGATACACACAGGGTTCTTCTTCTGCCCAGAAGCAAGACCTATTATCAGTATCCTCTGCTTCTGCCATAAATTTGTATCTGCCACCAGCCCCATACTTCACACTGACCTCTTCTCTGGCCCCAAACCAAGATGATATAACGGCCTCATCCTCATCCTCCAGCATAGACTTGCTGTTGACTTCAGCCTCCACACAAGCATCTATTCCAGCCCAGAACCAGGAACCAAATATAGGCTCATCCTCTTCTTCCTCCTCTTCAGTCCCTGGCATGATATCACAACTAGCTTCAGCCCCAGAATCCATATGGGTCTGGTTTTCAGACCAAAACCAGGACACAAATACTGCCTCTTCTTCTGATTCTGACCTGGTCTCTTCTCCAACCCCAGCTTCTATGTTGACTTCTCCAGCCCAGAACCAGGGATCAATAACTTCTTCCCCAGACCTTGGCCTGGACTCAGAGCTCATGCCAACACCAGATTCCACCCTGGGCTCATCAATACCCCAGAACCAAGGCCCAAAAATTGTCTCTTCCTCAGGTTCCAGTTTAGCTTCTTCACTAGCCCAAAACCAGGAACCAACAATGGCCTCTTCATCATTAGCTGCTAGTACAGATTCAGAGATGGCCTCTGCCTCAATTTCCATACTGGTCTTTTTTTCCTCAGCCTCAAAATAGGAATTACCAGCAGGCTCCTCCTCAACCCTAGGTCTGGATTTACAGCTGGCCTCGGTCTCCACATTGGTCTCTTCATTAGTCCAGAACCAAGTCCCAAAAATAGACTCATCCTCCACTTGTGGACTGGATTTGACACTGGCCCCATCCATCATGCTGGGCTCATCTGTATCCCAAAACCAGGTTCCAATGAAGACCTCCTCCTCGGACATGGCTTCTCGCTTGGCCCTGGCTCTGGCCTTGGTTTTGGCTTCTCCCTTTGCCAGTGCCCTGGCCCTGGACTCTTTCTTGGTTTTGGACCTTAAAAATGAATTATCCTTTTCTTCATCCCAGAACCAAGACTCTTTTTTTATTACATCTAAAGATGCAGACATGACGTTGATGCTAGGTTCTCGCCTAGCATTGTGCCTGACCCTCTTACTGGCCTCATTCCTAGCTCTGTGTTTGGACCTGGATTTGGCCTCTTCTCCAGGCCAGAACAAGGTTTTCATATTATTTTCACAATCAGACCCAGAACTGGATTCAACATAGAATTCTTTCTTAGACCTGAACCAGGACCTGGCATTGGCCTCCTCCCTGGACCTGGACCTGTACCAAGAATTAGCCTTTTTGTTGTCCCAGAACCAGGATGTCTTAACAGACTCATCCTCAGAACCAGAACTAGACACAATATAAAACTCCTGCTTGTTTTTGCGCCTAGACATGATATCTACCTCTTGTTTGGCCATGTGCCTGGACCTGGTACTGGCTTTCATCCTGTTCCTAGGATGAAATTTGGTATTGACTTCATCTCCACTACAGAACCAGGAATTCACAGATCTGTCTACCCATTTAAAATTGGAATTCTGAGAGGCCTCTTGTTTGGATATAGGACCTGGAGAGCACCAGGACCCAATATTGGTTACCTCTTCTAACCCAAATGAAGACTGGAATCCCACTTGAGAATGAGTCTTCTTTCTAGGAAAGTTGTCAATGTCCATATTAACCAGTTCTCTACCCACAGACAGGCTCTTGGTTTTAGTAACCAACCCAGAATCAGTACTGAAAAGTGGGGAGTCTTTGGCATTGTTTTGGGAAATTCCATCTGACTTTGACATGGGCTCAGCCACAAATGGTTTCTGGGTCCAGGCTTTAACATCATCCTTGAATCTTGACCCAAGGTTTACCTTAGTTTTACCCTTAGTATGTAGCCCAACTGCTGTACTGGATTCTATTTTGGACCTTGCTCCAGGCATGAGCTTGGTCTTTGTTTTTGGCCTTGCTCCAGTCATTATCTGAGCAGGTATCCTAACCTTGGGTCGGACCACCAAAGGGACTTCATTCTCTATCTCAGCCATGCCTAAAACATCTTCCCCAGACTTCTTTTCAGGCATAGCCTCGGTACCAGGCTCAATCTCTGCCCCAGTCATGGTAAAAGTTAGACAAACTACAGTTATATACTATCCAAGTCTCAGCCTTAGGCACAGATCTGTCAAAGAATGGTATCTTCACACTAAGATCTTTCAGCAATTTAGGCTATAACACTGGAACAAAAATTAAAGTAAATTGCCAATCTAGTAGTCAAACAGGTTCTGACCCAAGCAAAGTCTCAGTCAATAATATAGATACAGTGGAGAAGAGGCACAACCAAGCTGGGGGAGGATGGATGGTTCCTGGGTGGGTGCGGACCTGTTGAGGGTGGTGGTCAGCAGCAACTCCAGCACCACCAGAGCTGCCACTGGAGGTGGATCTAGGGAGAGAGAACGAAATGGGGGATTGAGTCTCATCCAACTGTGTCACCTCATGCAGAGACTTACACAGAGAGACTAGTATAGAATGCTAAATGTGACAGCTCAGGTATAAGAAAATCTGTTTCTCTTGCCTGCTGCAAAGTAAGTATGGGTGAGATGGAAAAGTGTGTTATCCATAGAGAGGCAAAAGAGCCTCTCACCAGATCCTAATCACTCCTGGACCCCACCAGTAGTGGCTGGTCTCCACTACCCCACCCAAAAGTAAACCCACGCCCATACCAACCTTCACTGATGTGGTGCAATTTCCCTCTCCTTTCTTTGCTCAAGTGGTGTTATGCACCACAGCCGACTGCAGGGGGTCCTACAGACAAACATACAGGAGAGAATGGAGTCTGAGTGCTCAACAGATAGGAAACACCCTGGCCCAAAACAAATAGCTCTCTTTCAGTTTAAGGGTCCTATCTGTCTAAAGTTCCCTGTCTCCTGGTCCCAGCTCTTGGATCATCCATCAGGGCCCAACTTACACCTACCTCAACATTCCTAATATCTCTGGCCAGAAGAAACAAAGGATGCTGTGGCAGTGTGCAAGTCTAGCAGAGAGAAGTAAACATGGTCTTGCACCCACTTGGAGCAAAGCCCAAAGCCACCTGCCATGCTCTTCCTCAGTAGCTGCCTCCCACCCCACCCTCTCACCAACCTCCAGAGATTTGAGCCAGTCTCCTCCTCCTCCTCTTTTCCTTTCTTGCAGAATTGAACAGCCTTAAAGCAGGCCTATGAACAAAGAGATGAAAAGTTAGGAGAGTCAGGAAAAAAAAAACAAAACCGGCAGCAGCTGAGCTTGGTGGTCAGACCGACAACAAGGATAGGAGTCTCCAAATTAACTGTCTTTCCACATTTAGGGTCCTGCTGGTAGAATACTCTTGTTTTATTTAGGCCCTGTTGCAGGGCTCCAGAGGTAACACCACCTTCTCTTGACGTCATCCTCTTCCCAATACTCCCTTCTCCAATTCTGAGGACTCACCACTAGGTGCGCCATTTCCCCTTGCCCTGCGCAGCATAAAATGGGGGAAGGGCACCGCACATTTTAGAAAGCAGGTGATGGAGTAAGTGCTACTTATGACTCCCTCACCCCCACCCCCAGTACTCCCACCCAGGCAAAGTCCATCTTTTCAGGACCTGATTTGGGAGAGGGAGGGAGAAGGTAGGGGAAGTGCCTGGACACCTGTTAGATGATGACGAGGTGCTACTAAATGCCTGGCCATGACTGGTCACAGTCGTCCCACTCCCATTCAGGTGTCCACTCAGTGCCCAGTGCCCACCCCCCATACGCACACACCTCCAGAAATCCAGGCCATTTTCCTGCTCCTCTTTTTCCTCAAGCCTCGCCTCTACAGATGCGCACTCTGGCCTGTCAGAACACACCAGACCTACTGCACACACGGGAGATTTTGACATCAAGCAGGAGCCTGTGGGAAGGGACAGCACCCGGGACGCGGGGTCCAAGAGGCCCCTTTCCGGAATCGGCTGGAGTGGCAAAGGCGACCCACCTCCCGCTATGCCAGCTGGGTTGGACAGAGCTTAGACACCAGTCCCTGCTCCTATTCCCATCCACTGCGGCCTCCAAGAAACCCCATTCCCCCTGCACCCCCACCCCCGCCGCCGCTGCTGAGGCATCCTCACCTCCAGCGCCACCACTTCTCCCTCACAGCCTTCCCCAGGACTCTCACCGGGCAAAAACACTGTCGAGGGCAGCGCGGGCGCCAGGAACGTAGGCAGAAAAGCAGATGGCGCAGTTGGCCTCTGGAAGCTCTGCTGGAGGCTCTCTGGTCACCCTGCCCCCTGCCCCAACCTGTCACCGCCGCTTTCTCACCTGGGGTTCCCAAGCTCCACACACCCCTCTCAGGGAGCAGCTCCCGCCAGCTTGCTGTCTCCTCGCCGGGATGCCAATGTCTGGAGACGTGGGGCAAGCTGTCAGCCGGCCACAGAGGAAGACCACCCCACGCCCCCTGCGCGCCCCACTTGCCTTCACAGGCTCAGAGCCCAGGACATCGGGATCCCCCTCCTCTCCCGTCCTCTCCTCCTCTGTCCTGTCCTCTGGCAGCTCCTCACTGGGACTCCCACCGCATTCTGTGCAAGCAGAATTGCTAAGCAGAGTCCCGCCCCCAAGCCTCTGCACCAAACTGGGCAGGGGCTACGCAGGATGCGGCAAGAACCGCTCGCCTTGAGGGTGTTGGGAAGGGGGGCGGAGGGATATGGCGCTAATGGGCTCGATGCCCCCTCCCAGGCCCACCGTAGTTCCGACCCAGAGGTGGGCGGGGCCAGCGCCAGCCCGGGTCTGAGGGGCGGCTTAGCACCAGCAGCCTCAGTAAGACCCCACGCACCCTAGCGTGCAGACCACCACCCAGTCTCCTGCGCACCTACTCCTGGTGGGACTGGCGAGAGGGCAGGCGCCTGGGGGCTGCGGGAAGCGGTATCTGGAGGTTGGGAAGTGCTGGGCGGGCTGGAGCAGCGGATGGATACCAAAACTCTCTTTGGTGTGCCTGCACCCCAGACTGCGCAGTGCCTGCCCCCCTCCTTCCACTCCCCCTCCTTCCTAGACACTAATGGGAGGGGGTGTCACGACTGCAGACTGCGGGGGTTTTTGGGGGGGGACAGACAGGTGACTTCACTACAGACTGACTAGGGGCCTCTAGGATGGCTCTTCCTCCATGTTTTTCCTTCACAGCTTCTTGGAGCCATGAAAGGAAGGAAGGCACTCCTGTTGCTTATGGAACTGAGGTGGGGGCTCCCTTTAAAGACCTTACCACTACGTCCCTTTCAAAGGAAGGTTGATCTACACCCTTTGCCCTAAGACATCTATTGCTGCTCTATGTCAACATTCTTTATGCCACACTAGTAGTATTTCACTCCAAATGGGAATTCATTTGGACCTCGCTTGGGTTGGCCCCACAGCTGTCCAAGGCAGGTCCTTGCTCTGCCAGGACCCCCAAGGGGCCACACACTCCTCCCCCTGGTGTCCCACTGCAAAGTGTCAGGCACCAGGTAGAACCTGACCTGGATCCCTGCACACTGTTCTGTTTGAAGTCTTCGCTTGCCAGACATGTCCAAACCTTTATGATATTTGGCACTGAGAAATGTGGTGATTCCAACTAGCTTGGATCTTGCCCATAACCACCTACCTAGATTGTGCAGTCATTCTCAGGCGAAGGACCCACTGTGCTATCACTTCCTCATGACAAACCCAGCTGTTTCTGAATCCTCTCCTTTTACTCCCACATGCTTCCTCTATTCCTGAGCCTCTCTTTTCCCTTCTTGCACTATTGGACAGAGCAAGGGAGTTAAGCATATATGTGGTGCTGTTAAGGCTGTCCAAGTTAAAACTGATTGAAATGCCTCCTCTTTGTGTTTGACAGAATAATGGCTCTGGAAAGATGCCTACACCTTATTCTACAGAACATGTAAACATATTATGTTACCAGATGGAATTAAGATGGCTAATTGGTTGAATTTATAAAATTATGCTGGATTATCCTGGCAAAAGTAGTCCAATGGCTTTTTACATGGGGCAGGGGGAGGCAGAAGAATCACTGTCCAAGGCAAGCAGCATGAGAAAGACTAGAGAGGACACTGTTGGCTTGCAAGATGGAAGGCAGCCAGGAGCCTAGGAATGCAGGCTCTCTCCAGAAGCTGGAAAAGACAAATAGATTCTCCCCTAGAAACTGCACATAGAAATCAGCTCTTACTACAGCTTGGTTTTAGTGTAATGAGATCTTATTTGGATTTACGACATCCGTGACCAAATGATAATAAATGTGTGTCATTTTAAGGTACCCAGTTTGTAGTAATTTGTTATAGCAGTGGTAGGAAACAAAAATACTTACAATCTTAAAGCAGTCCACTCCCCTTATCTGTCTTTACTTTCCTTCAGTGCTGGGAGTATTTATTTTTTGTCTCAGCTCTCACCACTATGACATCCAGTTCCCTTCATTCTGTTTCATAAGTTTGTCTACAATTATACCCGCATTATACTTCTGTCATAATTTTGGAGGTACTAGTATCTGTATACCAAAGTGTTTACTGAGAGAGGAGCAGTTCTACCAAAAGCTGACAGGTTTACCTGTATGAGACTCTGAAATATCTGTTGAATAATTTGCTGTCACTTCCATTTAGAAAACATGGTCTTTGGTTAATATTTATTGAACTGAGAAAAGCCCCCATTTAAACATTTTATGTGTTTTAGTACTTTATTTGCATTGATCAGATTATTATATCTGAGAGGGCAAATAAAAGATTAAATATGCTTACCTATATCCTGATAACTAAGCCCTATTTACTTCTTCCAAAAGTGGACTATCATCCAACAGATTGCAATTGCCATCATTCTACTCCCTAGTGCCTCCTCTAGCATCTGTGTAACACTGACTTGCCCCTGAACTCTAAATTCCACAAACAACCCACAAGCATTAATCCTGGGATTCAGAGGCAGCTGTGGTCATTTACCATACTTTATCCAATATTCTCCCCCTACTGTCACTCCTCCTCCCATGTCTACTCATGAATTTGCTTGCTAGCATATCCCTTGTCTGTACAGTTCATATGATGACATTTTGTCTCTTTCAATCACCATGCTCATAGACCTGTTTTGGTTCATTTGGCTTAACTAGCCTCTCTACTGACTATCATTGTGCCTCTGACAAATTTTCCTTCTGGGATCTCTCTTCTAGCCTAGTTTGAGCCAAACCCTATGTATTTTTGGAATGTATCCCTTCTCATCCACCTGAATTTCAGGAGCTGTATGTTTTAGTTTATATCTTGAATGTGTCCCAAAGATCCATGTCTTTCTTCCCCTTCCTTATTTTTGCTATATGGCTATGAGGTGAGCAGTTTTACTTTGCCATACATTCCTCATCAAGACGTGCTGCCTTACTACAGGCCCAAAAGTAACGGGGCCAATTGATCATGGCCTGAAACCTCCAAAATTGCAAGACAAAATAAATCTCTTCTCTTTGTAAGTTGATTATCTCATTTATTTTATTATAGTAATGGAAAGCTAACACACTGTACACAAGAATTAACATCCCCTGTAGTCAGGACCACCTGAGCTGGAGTGGGTCTTGTGAACTAACTGGTGAAAAGGGTCCTCATCCATATCTACTTTTAGTGCAGGCTGGAAATGCTCTGGGAAATATCTTAGCCTGTATCTACTACTTGAGACAGGTTACACTTTCATAACTGGTGGAGAGACCTTAATGTAAAATATGTTCACATCCTATCAAGAGATGTACGTCAAGAGAATTCATCCTGAGGAAAAGAGTTTGGCATAATGACCTTAGCCCATGAACAGTGCATATTCATTATGGAAGTATACCTATTGTAATGACAGCACTGGAATTAGAATCCTATTTTTGCCATTTCCAACACAAGCCTGTTGTCCAAATCTGTCATAGTAAAGGCTGATTTATAAGTAATCCCAGAAAGAACTGTTTCCAAATAAACTCTGTAACACTCCAGTGTGCACATCCCAATAATAAAGAGTAACTTAAAGAGAGGACATTGTCCTCCCGCAAAATGACTTTAAAGTTATGACTACCGCTCAGCTCTGATAATATGAGTCTGTGTAGAATTGTTGAAACACAAGATGAAAAACTTGGAGGGGCTTAAATCTCTGGCAATAAAGCTTACAATGGCATCAGCAATTGGAAAAATCATGGGAAAACCGGTAAAATTCCATACATCGGAAATATTTGTTGAGGATTTTTAGATCTATAGGAGCTGGGCAGAGGAGCTTTGCAGGGAGAAGAACTCTGGATTTCCACAATGCTAGAAAAGATTTGAAATTAGTGGAATGTCAAATTACTTTCAAAATTTGAAAATAATAATAAGAAATCAACATTACTTTTTTTTTTTCCTTGGGACTGGGTTTTTAACCCAGGGGCACTTTTAACACTGAGATACATCCCCACCCCTTTTTACTTTTTATTTTGAGGCAGGGTCTCGTTAAGTTGCTTAGGGCCTCACTAAGTTGCTGAGTCTGGCCTTGAACTTGCAATTCTCCTGCCTTAGGCTCCCAAGCAACTGGGATTACAGACATGTGCCACCATGCCTGGTTTGTTGGTGTTATTTATTACCAAATCCATCACTTCCTAACTTTTCATAACAGAACCTCATCATAGCCTGCATCCAGCCAGCAACACTGGACCAAGGAGGGTAGACATGGTCTACCTCCTTAAAATTCTTGGTCAGAGGGGCTAGGGATGTGGCTCAAGCGGTAGTGCGCTTGCCTGGCATGCTTGCGACCCGGGTTCAATCCTCAGCACCACATACAAACAAAGATGTTGTGTGCACCAAAAACTAAAAAATAAATATTAAAAAAATTCTCTCTCTCTCTCTTTAGAAAAAAAAAAGTTAGCCATACATTTAAAAAAAAATTATTGGTCAGATAATGCTAATATCATTTCCATTCACATCCCATTGAGTGCATACAATCACCATTTATTGAAAATCCTGTCCTTTTACTACATGTATTACAGAAACAATGGTACATCCACATACAAAAGGATAAAGTTGTCACAAAAAACAATAGTACCAGGAAACATCATCAACTTGCTTAAGGACATTAAAAAATCCTACAACTAACATCATATTTAATGGTGAAAAACTAAAATCTTTCCCATTAAGATATGAAACATGTCAAGGATATTCCTTCTCACTACTGCTTTTTAACACTGCACTGGAGGTCCTAGCTAATGAAATAAATCAATAAAATAAAAAGTATACTGATTGGAAAAGAAAAAATAAAATTTTGCTTGCAGATGACACGATCATCTATCTATCTATATAGGAAATCTGAAATGGGCAAAAGTTAAGTGATTATAGCAAGGTTGCAGGATACAAAAGTCAACATACAAAATAAATTACTTTCCTAAATACCATCAATGAAAATGTGAAATTTATAATTAAAAAAATAACATTCAGGGGGCTGGGGATGTGGCTCAAGCGGTAGCGCGCTCGTCTGGCATGCGTGCGGCCCGGGTTCGATCCTCAGCACCACATACCAACAAAGATGTTGTGTCCGCCGAGAACTAAAAAATAAATATTAAAAATTCTCTCTCTCTCTCTCTCTCTCTCTCTCTCTCTCTCTCCCCCCCCCTTCTCACTAAAAAAATAAAAAATAAAAAATAATAACATTCAGATTAGCACTTAAAATTGAAATACTTAGGTAAACCTAACAAAATATGAACAAGAACTATATTAAGAAAATTATAAAACACTGATTTAAAAAGTAAAAGAAGAGCTAAATAAATGTAAAAATATTCTATGTGCACAGATAGGAAGTTTCAAAAATGTAAATGTGACTGTTCTTCCAACATTTTCTATAAATTCAATGTAATCCCAATCAAAATCCCAGCAAAGTATTTTATAAATATCAATAAATTGATTCTAAAGATTATATGGACAAGCAAAGAACCCAGCATATTGAAGAAGAGCAACAAAGCTGGGGTATGGACACTGCATGACTGCAGGATGTAGTATAAACTACAGTAATCAAGATATTATGGTATTAGGGCTAGTGTTGTGGCTTAGTGTCAGAGCGCTTGCCTCACACATGTAAAGCACTAGGTTTGATACACAGCAGCACATGAAAATAAATAAACAAAAATAAAGATATTGTGTCCATGTATAACTAAAAAAGTATTTTAAAAAAGATATTATGATATTAGAAAAAGAGTAGAGAAATAGATGAACACAAGAGAACAGGGTGCAGAAACAGACTCATACAAATACAATGAATTGATCATTAATAAAGGTGCAAATACAACATAATAGAAATTATAAATAGATGGGAGGCAACATGTACAAAATTAATCTAGAATCAAATTTTATACATTTCTTAAAAACTAACTCAAGAAGAATCACAGACCTAAATATATAATCCATAATTGTAATTCCTAGATGAAAACATAAAAGAAAATCTAGATGACCTTAGGTACAGCAATGATATTCTAAATAAATACCAAAGGAATGTCCATAAAAGAAATTGTTGATTAGCTGGATCTCATTAAAATTAAAAACCTCTGATGTGTGAAAGACACTGTCAAGATAATTAGAACATAAGGCATAAACTAGGAGAAAAATACTCTCGAAGGACACATTTGATAAAGAACTGCTATCTATAATATACAAAGAGCCCTTGAATCTCAACAATAACAACATGACTAAAAAATGAATCTGAGACCTTAAAAGACACCTCACTAAAGAAGATATACAGGTAGCAAATAAGTATATGAAAAGATGCTCTACATCATATATCACAAGTGAAATGCAAATCAAAACAATGATGAGATACCATTATATATCTACGGGTTAGATCAGTTTTCATCACTGTGACCAAAATACCTAAACAAAACAATATAGAGGAGGAAAAGTTTATTGAGCACAGAGTTTTGGTCCATGGTTGGCCAACTTCATTGCCCTAAGCCTGAGATGAGGCAGAGCTTCATGGCAGAAAGGCATAGTGGAGGAAAGCTGCTCATCTCATGGTAGCCAGGAACTAGAGGAAATACACAAGGATCCTGGTACAAAATATATAATCTCCAAGGCATGACCCCCTATAGCCCCCTTCCTCCAGCCATGCCCTAACTGTGTACAGTTACCAGCCAGTTAGTCCATTCAAATTATCAATGCATCAAATGGATTAACTCACTGAGAAGTTAACAGCTCTCATAATCTGATAGTTTTGCTTCCCTCATTAACACAGGAGACTTTGGGGACACCTCTTATCTAAACAGTGACAACCTATTTGGCCAAAATGCTAAATATGACAACATCAAATGCTGACAAGGATGTGGAGTAACAGGAACTCTCACTTATTACTGATGAAAATGCAAAATTGTACACCTATTTTAAAGAGAGTCCGGCAGTGTCTTCTAGAAATAAATATATTCTTAGCATAAAATCCAGAAAAGAGCACCTCTTGGCCATTCATATTTCTTCTTCTGTAAAGTGCCTTTTCAGTTCCTTTGGCCACTATTGACTGGGTTATTTGTTTTTTTGGTGTTAAATTTTTTGAGTTCTTGGTATATCCTAGAGACTAATGCTCTAACTTGCAGGTGGCAAAGATTTTCTCCCACTCTGTAGGCTCTCTCTTCATGTCCTTTATTATTTCCTTTGCTGAAAAGAAGCTTTTTAGCTTGATACCATCCCATTTATTGATTGTTGATTTTACTTCTTATACTTTAGAAGTCTTGTTGAGAAAGTTCCTAAGCTGACATGATGGGGAGTTGGGCCTACTTTTTTTTCTAGTAGGTACAGAGTCTCTGGTCTAATGCCTAGGTCCTTGATCCACTTTGAGTTGAGTTTTGAAAGGGATTACAGATAGGAATGCAATTTCACTCTACTCCATATGGATTTCTAGTTTTCCCAGCACCATTTGTTGAAGAGGCTATCTTTTCTCCAATGTATGTTTATGGAGCCTTTGTCTAATTTGAGATAATAGTATTTATGTGGTTTTGTCTCTGTGTCTTCTATTATGTTCCACTGTCTTCATGTCTGTTTTGGTGCCAATGCCATGCCATTTTGTTACTATAGCTCTGTAGTATAATTTAATGTCTGGTATTGTGATGCTTCCTGTATCACTTTTCTCACTAAGGATTGCTTTGTCTATTCTGGGCCTCTTATTTTTCCAAATGGATTTTCATGACTACTTTTTCCATTTCTATGAACCAAAAATATATGAAAAAAGTTCAATATCTATTTTTCCAAATAAATTTTATGATTGCTCTTTTCTAATTTGCATTTCAGAAATGCAAATTAAAACTATACTGAGATTCTATCTTACTTCAGTCAGAATGGTAATTACCAAGAATACAAGTAACAATAAATGTTGATAAGGATGTGAGGAAAAGGTTCACTCATACACTGAAGATGGAACTATTAACTGGGGCAACCACTATGGAAAGCAGTATGGAGATACCTCAGAAATCCTGGAATGGAACCACCATTTGATCCAGTTATCCCACTCCTTGGTTTATACATAAAGCCTTTAAAAATCAGCATACTACAGTGATACAGCCACATCAATGTTTATAGCAGCTCAATTCACAATAGCTAAACTTGGAACAGATGAATTGACAAAGAAAATATGGTATATATACACACAATGGAATATTACTCAGCCTTAAAGAAGAAAACTGGAAATCCATATGCTACAATATGAAATTAAACCCCTCTCTCTCACCATGCACAAAACTCGACTCAAAGTGGATCAAGGACCTAGGAATTAAACCAGAGACCCAGCGTATAACAGAAGAAAAAGTAGGCCCTAATCTTCATCATGTGGGATTAGGCCCCAACTTCCTTAATAAGACTCCTATAGCACATAATTAAAACCAATAATCAATAAATGGGATGAAATCAAACTAAAAAAGTTTCTTCTCAGCAAAAGAAACAATCTGTGAGGTGAACAGAGAACCTACATCCTGGGAGCAAATTTTTACCCCTCACACATCAGATAGAGCACTAATCTCTAGGGTATATAAAGAACTCAAAAAGCTAAGCACCAAAATAAATAAATAAATAAAATAACCCAATCAACAAATGGGCCAAAGACCTAAACAGACACTTCTCAGAAGAGGATATACAATCAATCAACAAATATATGAAAAAATGTTCATCATCTCTAGCAATGAGAGAAATGCAAAACAAAACTACTCTAAGATATCATCTCACTCCAGTCAGAATGGCAGCTATTATTATGACAAACAAAAATAAGTGTTGGCAAGGATGTGGGGGAAAAGGTACACTCATGCATTGCTGGTGGGACTGCAAATTGGTGCAGCCAATGTGGCAAGCAGTATGGAGATTCCTTGGAAATCTGGGAATGGAACCACCATTTGACCCAGATGTCCCTCTCCTCAGTCTATACCCAAAGGACTTAGAATCAGCATACTATAGGGACACAGCCACATCAATGTTTATAGCAGCACAGTTCACAATAGCTAAACTGTGGAGCTAAAAGCCCTTCAGTGGATGAATGGATAAAAAAATGTGGCATATATACACAATGGAATTTTACTCAGCAATAAAAGAAAATAAAATGATGGCATTTGCAGGTAAATGGATAGCATTGGAGAAGATAATGCTAAGTGAAGTTAGCCAATCCCCCAAAACAAATGCCGAATGTTTTCTCTGATATAAGGATGCTAACTCATAGTGGGGTAGGGAGGGGGAGCATGGGAGGAATAGATGTATTCTATATAGGGAAGAGGGGTGGGAGGGAAAGAGAGGGGGCAGGGGATTAACAAGGATGGTAGAATGTGATGGACATCATTATCCAAAGTACGTGTATGAAGAAATGAATTGGTGTCGACGTACTTTATATACAACCAGAGATATGAAAAATTGTGCTGTATATGTGTAATAAGACTTATAATGCATTCCACTATCATTTATTTTTAAAAAATCAATTAAAATAAAATTTTAAAAAATGAAATTATGGCATTTGCTGGTAAATGAATGGAGCTGGAGACTATCATGCTAAGTGAAATAAGCCAATCTCAAAAAAAAAAAAAATCCAAAGGCTGAATGTTTTCTCTGATATGTGGATGCTAACACATAATAAGGGAAGGAGAGGGAAAAAGAGAAGTTCACTGGATTATACAAAGGGAAATGAAGGGGGGTAGGGGAATGGGAATAGGAAAGACAGAATGAATCAGATATAACTTTTCTATGTTCATATCTAAACACAAAACCTGTGACATTCCACATCATGTACAATCACAAGAACAGGATCCTAACTAAATAAGTTATACTCCATGTATGTATAATATCCTATCTAAGGATATCGGATTACCTTACCTATCAGAATTTTTAGATAGAGTTGATCAATCCTTCTTTGAAATATCTTCTTGACCTAGCTTACAAGACACTATACTCTCCTGGTTTTTCTCCTGCCTTACTGGTTATACTTGATTACACTCTCTTAGCTCTGTTTTTGTTGTTTGCTAATTTATTCTTATCTCTTGTATTTCAACACTGAAATGCTCCAAATCTCAGTCTTTGGACTTGTTCCTTTACTACTCACAATATCTATATTCCTTAATTATCTCATGTCTATTCTTATGGCTTTAAACACCATCTATATCTTGATGATCCCCAAATTTCTATCTATTTAGACCTCTCTCAAAAATTCCAGACATATATCCAACTATCTACTTTCCATCTATATACAAATGTCTAAAAAGCACCCCAAACTCAACATATCCTGAACTGAGTTCCTGTACTTCTAAAACCTGTCTCTCTCAGTCCTCACCCATCTCAGTAAGTAACTTCTTCATTCACTGGATTATACAAAGGGAAATGCCCAGCATTAGAATTATCATTGACTCCTCTATTTCTTACTTTATATGCAATCCATCCACAGTATCCATTTGCTCTACATCCAAAATATACTCCAAAGCTGCATAATACCATGATTTCCAAAGTTTAATCATCCCAATTCCATTGCTATTTCTCTAGAGGCCATTTTCTAAATAGTAGCCAGGATCACCCTTTAAAAATATGTATCACATAACACTGCTCCCTTTGTCAAACCCCTCTATTGGCTTTCTATAAGAAAGAGAATAAATTAAATCTCTTCCATGCCCTGCAGTATCTTACATGATGTGGCCTCTGGCTATTACTCTACAATCAGCTATGCGCATCTCCACTTTGCTTTCTCCATTTCAGCCACACAGACCTCCTTTCTGTTTCTTGAACAGCAAGTCCTACCCTAGGACCTCTTCACTTGCCATTTCCAAAGCTAGAATATTTCTCCATCACAAAGGTTCATAGTTTGCTCCCTCGTATTATTCTGTTATGTGCTTAGAGAGAAGTTCTCTAGCTATCCCATCTGAAACAGTATTTACCACTTTTAAACACTTCTAAATTCATTCTGTGAAGCCAGTGTCACCTTTACACCAAAACCAGATAAAGAAACATGAAGGAAAAAAAACTACAGATCAATATCCTTGATGAACTTAGATGCAAAAATCCTTAATAAAATATTAGTAAATCATACTCAACACATTAAGAATATTGTACATCATGATCAAATTGGTTTCATTCCAGGGATCCAAGGATGTTCCAATATGCACAAATCAAAAAATATAATCCACAACTTAAATAGAATTAAGGACAAAAATCAAATGGTCATGTCAACAGAGGCATAAAAAGCCTTCAACAAAATTCATTAACCATTCATGATAAAATCACTGAAGAAACTATGGATAGAAGGAACATACCCTCACTATCATAAAGTCTATATACAACACACCCAAAGGCAATATCCTACTGATTGGGGAAAAACTGAAAACATATCATTCAAAACAAGGAACAACACAAAGATGTCCATTCAAAACTCCTAATCAATGTAGGAGTGAAATGTTAGTCAAAAGAATTAGGCAAGAGAAAAAAATAAAAGAAATGTGAATAGGAAAGGAAGAAGTCAAAGTTTTACTGTTTGCAGATGATATGATGCTACTTAGAAGATTCAAAAACCACCAAGGGGGAGGGGGCTAGGATTGTGGCTCAGAGGTAGAGCGCTCGCCTAGCACTGGCGGGACCCGGGTTCGATCCTCAGCACCACATAAAAATAAAGGCATTGTGTTGTGTCCATCTACACCTAAAAAAAATGAATATTAAAAAAACTGTAGTTGAACACAATACTTTAAAAAATTAAAAAAAAAAACACACCAAGGGTAATGGTGCATACCTGTAATCCCAGCAACTTCGAAGGATGAGGCAGGAGGATCACAAGTTTGAGGTTGGACTCAGCAACTTAGTGAGAACCTCATAGATTTACTGAGATGCTGTCTCAAAAATAAAAAGAAGCGGGATGTACTGGATAGTAAAGTGTCCCTGGCTTCCATCTCCAGTACCCATCCCCCCCAAAAATCCAAAAATCTCTACTATAAGACTTCTAGAATTGATAAACAAAGCCAGCAAAGTAGCAGGATACAAAAGCAATATAAAAATAATCTCTTTTCTATATGCCATTAATAAATTCACTGAAAAAGAAATTGGGAAATCACTGGAGAAAGAAATTTAAGACACTAGAAGATGGGAAAACGTCCCATGTTTATAGAAAAACAGAATTAATAGTTAAAATGGCCCTATTACCAAAAGTGATCTACAGATTCAATGCAATCCCAATCAAGATATCAATGACATTATTCAAAGAACTAGAAAAAAACAGTCCTAAAATTCACATGAAAGAATACAAATCCCACATAGCCAAAATAATTCTAAGCAAAAAGAGCAATAGGAGAGGCATCACAATACACAATTTTAAGTTACAAACACAGCTATTTTAACAAAAACACCTTGGTATTGGAACAAAAACAGACACACAGACCAATGGAATAGGGCAGAAGACACAGAGACAAACCCAAACAGATATAGTCTGATGATCCTTCATAAAGGCACAAAAAGCATAAGTTAGAGGAAAGACAGCCTTTTAAAAAAGAATTTAAGCTTTATTTTATTTGTTTGGTTTTATGTGTTGCCAAGGATCAAACCCAGTACCTCACATGTGCTAGTTAAGCACTCTACCACCGAACTAAAAATCTAGCCCAAAAGACAGCCTTTTTAACAAATGGTGCTGGGAAAACTGGATATCCATATGTAGAAGAATAAAACTAAATTCTCACCTCAAAATGAATTAAAGACCTAGGAATTAGACCAGAAACATTATAACAGCTAGAAGAAAACATAAAGGAAACACTCCAACATATATGCATAGGCAATAACTTCCTCAATGGGATACCTAAAATTCAGGAAATAAAACCAAGAATCAGTAAGTGGGATGGCATCAAATTAAAAAGTTTCTGCACAGCAAATGAAATAAAAGCACAAAGAGATTCTAAAAAAACAAGAAAATAAGAGAAAATCTTTGCCAGCCATTTGTCTGATGTAGTGCTAATATCCAGAATATATAAAGAACCCAAAAATCTTAACACCAAAAAAAAAAACAACTAACCCAATCTATAAATGAGCTAATGAAATAAAGAAGAAATACAAATGGCCAGAAAATATATGAAAAAAATATTCAACATCTTTAGTATTCGGGGAATGCAAACCAAAACTACACTGAGATTTTATCTCACTACAGTCAGAATGGCAAACATTATGAATACAAATAACAATAAATGCTGGCAAGGATGCAGGGGAAAAGGAACACTTATGCACTGTTGGTGGTATTGTAAATTACTACAGAAATCAATATGGTGGTTGCTCAAAAGTCTAGGCATGGAACCACCATATAACACAGCGATACAACTCCTAGTTATTTATCCAAATGAATTAAATCTATATACTATAGCAATATATGCATACCCGTGTTTATAGCAGCACAATTCACAATAGCAAAGCTATAGAATGAGGCTTGCTGCCTATCAACAGATGAATAGATAAATAAAATGTGGCATGTATACACAATGGAGGTTTATTCAGCCCTAAAAGAACAAAATTATGTCATTTGCAGGAAAATGGATGGAACTGGAGAGCATTATATTAAGTGAAATAAACAGACTCAGAAAGTCAAAAGTTGTGCTTTCTCTCATATGCTGAAGGTTGAGAGAAAATAAAGAAGAAAGAAAAGGGATCTCATGAGAATAGAAGGGATACCAGTAGAGTGGGGGAACAGGATCAGGGGAGAGAGGATGGGAAGGAAAGAGGTGGTACTAGAGAATGAAAATGACCAAATATGACATTTGCATGTAATAATATGTCACAATGAATCCCAAACTTATGTATACTTATAATGCACCAATAAAAATTAATAAATAATGGGTATGGAAGAATAAAATAGCATCCTCCTCCCAATACCCTCTTTTTACACCCTGTTTTATTTTTATCTAATTAATATTACATATCTATATATTTAATTATTGTATTTTTCCCTAAAATATAAGCTCCATGAGTATATAATACTTCCCTTTATTCTATGCTATATTCCTAGAACCTAAAACAACAATGCTTGGCACATAACAAATTATTCAATTTGTTGACTGTATAAAGATCTCTGGAATCCAGGCATATCTTTCTTTGCTGATTATATAAGTCATATAAGTTTACATAATATTTTAAAGTCTGGAAAATGTATTCTGATTTTAAAAGCTTGTATATATGACCAAACAAACTATGCAGCACTTCTTTAAAAAGTCTTTATATTAATTATTTTGTAGGAACTAATATTTTCTCCTGATGAAGGTAAAAGTGTCTTACTTAATTAATGTTTTCTTTTTTAATTTTTTTTTGTATCTTGGATTGAACTCAGGGGCACTCCACTAATATATCTCCAGCCCTATTTTCTATTTTATTTAGAGACAGGGTCTTTCTAAGTTGCTTAGCACCTCGCCTTTTTACTGAAGCTGGTTTTGAACTTGTGATCCTCCTGCCTCAACCTCCCAAGCTGCTGGGACTACAGGCATGCACCACCTCGCCTAGCTTTTTAAAATTTTTTATTTCAATCTTTTCAGAGCTGCCTTCCCACTCTTCCCTAAATTTATTGATTCTGTATGTAATTCAATTAAAATGGGGGACAAATGAAAAGAGAGAGATTTTATTTCACTGTAAGTTCAGTTCATTCTAGGTTCACTTTAGATGCAAATGTTTTGATTTTCTTCTTTTTAATTGATAAAAATTGTATCATATTTATCATATACAACATTGTGTTCTGAAATATGCATACATTAAAGAATGGTTAAACTGAGTAAATTAACATATACATTATCTCAAATACTTATCATTTTTGTGGTCAGAACACTTAAAATTCATTGTCTTAGCACTTTTCAAGTACACAGTATAATAATAAATTGTTAACTATGGTCACCATGATTTACAATTTATCTCTTAAACTTATTCCTCCTAACTGAAATTCTATAACCCTTGACCAACTATTCCTCTACACTTCCAGAGCCACTGGTAACCATCATTCTACTCTCTACTTCTACAAATACAACTTCATTAGATTCTCTATATATGTAACATCAGTCAGTATTTGTCTTTTGTGCTTGGCTTATTTCACTCAACATAATGTCCTTCAGGTTCGTGATGTTATCCTAAATCACAGGATTTATTTCTTTTAAAAAGGTGAATAGCAACCAGGCATAGCAGTGAATGCCTATAATCCCAGTGGCTTGGGAGACTGAGGTAGGAGGATCGAGAGTTCAAAGCCAGCCTCAGTAATAGCAAGGTGCTAAGCAACTCAGGAGACCCTGTCTCTAAATAAAATACAAAAATAGGGCTGGAGATGTGGCTCAGTGGTTGAGTGCCCCTGAGTTCAATTCCTAGTACCAAAAAAAAAAAAAAAAAAAAGAATGCTGAATAGTATTCTATTATATATATATTATATATATATATATATATATATACACACACACACACACACACACACACATATATACACATTCATTATATATATACACACACACACATATATACATACACACATACATATACACATATTTTCTCTATCCATTCATAAGTTGATAGACACTACAATGAATATGGGAGTGCAGATGTCATACTGTTCGTTTCCTTTGACCTATCTATATTAAGCAGTTGGATTGCTGATTTATACTATAGTTCTACATTAATTTATTGAGGAACCTCCACACTGATTTCTATAATGGCTATACTAATTTACATTCCCACCAAGAGTGTACAAGGGTTGCCTTTTCTCCATATCCTCACCAATACTTGTTTATCTTTCATAAAGATAAAACACTTGCTTTATCCTTTTATAAATGACCATTCAAACAAGAGGAAGGGAAGAATAAGTAGGCCTAGTTCAGAGGATTTTTAGGACAGTGAGAAACGTACAGAGGAATAAGTACTCATGGGGGAACAAATTTAAGAATTATACTAGACTTCTCTTCAGAAACCATGCAGTCAAGAATATTGCATTTAAAGTGTTAAAGGGAAAAACATACCAATACCAACATGAAAACATGTATCCAGGAAAATAATTCTTCAAAAGTGAGGAAAAAGTAGTAGGTCAGTGGTAGAACTATATCGTGCTAATAATTTACTAATAAAAGAAAATTGGAGTGGCTATATTATTTTCAGGCAAAGCAGACTTCACAGCAAGAAAAATTATTGTACACAAAGATAGGCAATTTATAATCATGAATAAGTCAAATCTCAAAGAAGATATGACATGATAGGACTGCAAGAAAAAATATAGGATTCTATGATACAGATTCCAATACCATAATATTAGTAATTGACAGATCCAGTGGGCAAAAGTCACTAATAAAATAGTTATACTGAACACCAGCAATAATCAACATTATATAATTGATGTCAATAGAATAGTTTATCTAAAAACAGCAGGATAAATGCCACATTTTTTTTTATCCATTCATCTATTGAAGGGCATCTAGGTTGATTCCACAGTCTAGCTATTGTGAATTGTGCTGCTATGAACATCGATGTAGCAGTATCCCTATAGTATGCTCTTTTAAGGTCTTCAGGGAATAGTCCGAGAAGGGCAATAGCTGGGTCAAATGGTGGTTCCATTCCCAGCTTTCCCAGGAATCTCCATACTGCTTTCCAAATTGGCCATACCAATTTGCAGTCCCACCAGCAATGTAGAAGTGTACCCTTTTCCCCACATCCTCGCCAGCACTTGTTGTTTGACTTCATAATGGCTGCCAATCTTACTGGAGTGAGATGGTATCTTAGGGTGGTTTTGATTTGCATTTCTCTGACTGCTAGAGATGGTGAGCATTTTTTCATGTACTTGTTGATTGATTGTATGTCCTCCTCTGAGAAGTGTCTGTTCAGGTCCTTGGCTCTGCACTAAAAAATGACAAAATTGTGGCTGGGGATGTGGCTCAAGCGGTAGCGCGCTCGCCTGGCATGCGTGCGGCCCAGGTTCGATCCTCAGCACCACATACCAACAAAGATGTTGTGTCCGCCGAGAACTAAAAAATGAATATTAAAAAATTCTCTCTCTCTCTCTCTCTCTCTCTCTCTCTCTCTCTCTCTCTCCTCTCTCACTCTCTCTTAAAAAAATGACAAAATCATGGAATTTGCAGGGAGATGAATGGCACTAGAGCAGATTATGCTAAGTGAAGCTAGCCAATCCCTAAAAAACAAATGCCAAATGTCATCTTTGATATAGGGAGAGCAACTAAGAACAGAATAGGGAGGAAGAGCATGAGAAGATCACCATAAAACAGGGTTGAGAGCGGGGAGGGAAAGAGAGAGAGAGGGGAACCTGCATGGTAAAGTAAGGAGACCCTCATTGTTATACAAAATTACATATAAGAGGAAGTGAGGGGAAAGGGGAAAAAAAGAGAGAGAAATGAATTACAGTAGATGGGGTAGAGAGAGAAGATGAAAGGAGAGGAGAGGGGAGGGGAGGGGGGATAGTAGAGGATAGGAAGGGCAGCAGAATACAACAGACACTAGTATGGCAGTATGTAAAAAAGTATATGTGGAGCCGATGTGAATCTGCAATATGTATATGGGGTAAAAATGGGAGTTCATAATCTGCTTGAATTAAATGTATGAAATATGATATGTCAAGAGCTTTGTAATGTTTTGAACAACTAATAAAAAAATCTCAAAAGAAAATAAAAAATAAAAATAAAAAAAAAATAAGAACAGCAGGATATACATTATCCTCAACCTCCCACGGAACACATACCAAGATGGATCATATTCTGGCCCATGAACCATATCTTAACACATATAAAAGAACAGAAATGATGCGATGTCTGCTTTCAGAACACAATGAAATTAGGCAAACAAACAAACAATAAAATAAAGCTAAGGGCTGGGTTGTGGCTCAGTGGTACAGTGCTTGCTTAGCATTTGTGAGGCACTGGGTTCGATTCTCAGCACCACATATAAACAAATAAATGAGTAAAGGTCCATCAATAACTAACAAAAATTTAAAAAATAAATAAATAATGCTGGAAAATCCAAAAATATGAGGAAGTTAAACAGCATACTCTAAATAACAAATGGTCCAAAGAAGAACTTTTAAGAGAAATTTAAAATATATATTTTGAAATACACCAAAATAAAACATACAACTTACCAAACTTTGTGGGATGTAAACAAAGCAGTGTGTAACAGGATTTTTTAAGAGTTCAAAGTGTATGTTAGAAAAGAAAAATCTAGGGCTGGGGATGTGGCTCAAGCGGTAGCGCGCTCGCCTGGCATGCGTGCGGCCCGGGTTCGATCCTCAGCACCACATACAAATAAAGATGTTGTGTCCGCTGAAAACTAAAAAAAATAAATATTAAAAAAAAAAGAAAAGAAAAATCTAACATCAGTAACCTAAAATTCCACTTTGGAAAACTATAAAAAGAGGAGCCTATTAAATCCAAATTGAGCAGAACAAAATAATAAAAATTAGAACGATTCAATGAAATTGGAAAAGATAAAACATTAGACTTAAAAAATATTTCCAGTCAACAATCAGCCATACACCTTGAAGAATCATAAAAAGAATAAAGAACTTACCCAGAGCTAGCAAAAGTAAGAAGATAAACATTGCGGTGGAGATTAATAGAGAATAGAAAAATAATAGGAGAAAAATCAGTGAACATTTAGGTTTGTGAAAGATTTTTTAAAAATGGTTAATCAATAGTCACAGTGATAAAAAATAATGAAATCATAAATGAAATTACAAGCATTACCACTTTCATAGATATGAGAGTGTGGTGAGCTAATGCATGCCAACAAATTGGAAAACCTAGATGAAATGGACACATTCCTAGAAACACACATCCAACCAAACCTGAAAAATAAGGTAATAGAAAATCTGAATAACCTATACCTAGAAAAGGTATCAAATCAGTAACCAACAATCTCTTAAGAAAGAAAAACAGGGCTGGGTTTGTGGGTCAGTGGTATAGCACTTGCCTAGCACATGTGAGGCACTGGGTTCAATCCTCAGCACCACATAAAATAAAATAAAGGTATTGTGTCCATCTACGACTAAAAAAAAAAAAAAGAAAAAGAAAAGCAGTGGACCAGATGTTTTCACTGGTTAATTAAGGATTTCATTTAGAGAATTTGTACAGTATTCCTTCTCAAAAACTCCTCAAAAACTGGAAGAGGTGGGAACACTTGCTAACTCATTTCATAAGATCAATATTAACTGGTACAAAAGACAGAATTACACACTACAAGAAAACTATAGACCAATATTCCTTATGAATACTAATATAAAATCCTTACAAAATACTAGAAAATCAAATTCAGAGGTATAAAAAATCATACTCTGGCTGAGGATGGAGCTGAGTTGTAGAGCATTTTCCTTGGTGTACAAGGTCCTAGGTTCCATCTACTGAAAAAAATTATACTTCATGGCCCAGTAGAATTGATTCCTGGAATGTAACTGTGATTCAAAATGCAAAAATCAAACATAATGTTAATAGAATGAAGGCACAAAAATATATCATCTCAATTCATATTTATATAGAAATGGCCTTTTACAAAACTGAACAGCCTTTCATGAAAAAAAATAATCTCAACAAATTTGGAATAGAAGAAAACATTCTCAACATGATAAAGAGCACATGTGAAGCTGGGGCAGAGATAGGAGGCTTGTAAGTTCAAAGCCAGCCTTAGCAAATTAGCGAGGCCCTAAGCAACTCATCAAGACCCTGTCTCTAAATAAAATATAAAAAAGGGCTGGGAATGTTGCTCAATGGCTAAGCGCCCTGGTTAAATCCTGGGTACAAAAACAAACAAACAAAAATATAGGTGAAAAGCCCACAGTGAACATCATATTCAATGATGAAAGACTAAAAGAAGGACAAGGGTGATGACTTTCTCCATTTCTATTCAACATGGTATCTTAAGTCCTTTTTAAGTAGAGGAAAAGAAATAAAAGGAATCTAAACTGGAATAGGAGAAATAAAATCATCTATGTTTGCCAATGACATAATTATATACGTACAAAACCCATTACAATAGCATCAAAAACTTATGAATATACTTAATTAAGGAAGCGAAAGACTTATACACTGAAAACTAGAAAGTACTGATGAAAAAAATTAAGGACATAATTGAATGGAAAAATATACTGTGATTTTTCACTGGAAGACTTAATAATGTTAAGATGTCAATACTATCCAAAGCAATCTAAAAAATTCAGTATAATCCATATCAGAATCCCAAGGTTGGAGCTGGGGCTGTGGCTCAGTGATGGAACATTTGCTTAGTATGTGTGAGACACCAGGTTTGATCTTTAGCATCACATAAAAATAAATAAATTTTAAAAAATTATTAAACAAATCTCAATGTTGTTTTCCTTTTGAGGAAATAGAAAAAAATCTATCCTAAAATTAATTTGAAATCTCAAAGAACCCCAAACAAGCAAAACAATCTTGTAAAAGAAAAACAAAAGAAGGATTGACATTTTCTTTCTTTTTTTTTTTTTTTTTGATCAACATTTTCTAATTTCAAAGTTAACTACATAACTACAGTCATCTAAACAGAATAGTACTGGCATGAAGGCAGGTACATAAAACAATAGAACAAAATGCAGAGCCCAGAAATAAACACATGAATACATGTTCAAATGATTTTTGAAAAGGATATCAGGATCATTTAATGGGGAAAGGACAGTCTTTTCAAAAAATGTTGCTGGGAAAACTGGATATCAACATGTGAAAAGTAAACTTGTCCCCTTACTTTATACCACACACAAAAATTAACTCAAAATAGAAGACTTAAGAACTAAAGCTCTAAAGTTCTGTGAAGAAAACATAAGGAAAAACTTCATGACATTTTAGATTTGGCAATGATTCCTAAGAAGTGACACCAAAAACACCAGAATCAAAAGAAAAAAATAGATAAATTGGATTTTGTCAAAGTTTAAAACTCTTGTGCATCTTGTATCAAATCACACTATCAAGAGAGTGAAAAGGCAATGCACAGAATGGGAGAAACTATCTATAAATAAAATATATAATAAGGGACAAATATCAACAATGTATAAATAACTAAAACTCAAAAACAAAGACCTTGCTTTAAAAGGGGTAAAGGAGGAGCTGTGTTTGTGGCTCAGTGGTCGAGTGCTTGCACCACATAAAAATAAATAAATAAAAAATAAAGGTATTGTGTCCATGTACAATTAAAAAAAAATTTAAAAGGTAATAAAAGACTTGAATATTTTTCTAAAGAAGATAGGCAAATGGCCAATAAGCACAGGGAAAGTTGCTTGGCATCACTAACCAATAGGAAAAAACAAATTAAAATCACCATAAGATACCACTTTGTATCCCTCAGGATGACAATTAGTGTTATGGTTTGGATGTGAGGTATTCCCAAAAGCTCATGTGTGAGACTATACAAGAAGGTAGGGAGGAGAAATTATTGAGCTATAGCCTTAACCTAATCAGTGAATTAATCCCTGATGGGATTAACTGAGTGGTAATTGGAGGTAGGTGGAGTGTAGCTAGAGGAGGTGGGTCATTGGGAGGCATGCTTTGGAATATATATTTAAATCTGGCTAGTAGAATCTCAATATCTATCTATCTCTCTCTCTCTCTCTCTCTCTCTCTCTCTCTCTCTCTCTCTCTGATTTCTGATCATCATGTGAACTGCTTCTCTTTGCCCACGATGTCCTGCCTCTCTCCTTGAGCCCTGAGGAATGGAGCCTGCCATTTATGGACTGAGACCTCTAAAACTGTGAGCCTCTAAATAAACATTTCCTCCTCTACAGTTGTGCTGCTTGTGTCCTTTAGTCACAGGGGTGAAAAAGCTGACTAGAACAATTACCAACAACACAGAAAATGAGACGAAAAGTACTAGTAAGGATGTGAAGAAATTGGAAGACTTCTGCATTACTGATCAGGATGTAAAACAGTGCAGCTGTTATGGAAAATAGTATGATGCTTTCTAAATTATACAAGGAAATACCATATGATGTCATGATTCCACTTCTAAGTATACCCCAAATTGTATAAATATCTCTTTGAGTTTCTGCTATGAAAGCAGAAACTCAAAGACATATTTATACAATCAATGTTCTTAGTAGCATTATTCACAATTGCCAAAAGTTGGAAACCAAAATGTCCATCCCAGAGAGGAATGGATAAACAAAATGTGGTACACATAATGCCGTATTATTTGGCCTTAAAACTAACACACTAGAAGTATGAACCTTGAAAACATTATGGTATACAGAAACAAAAAAGACACAAATGGAAAATATTGTATGCTTCCACTTACATGAAGTACCTAGAGCATTCGAATTCAGAGAAATAGAAAGTAGAATAGTGCTTCCAGTAAATGAGGGAAGAAGGTAAGGGGGGTTATTTTTTCAAATTAAACAGAGTTTCAATTGGGGATAACAAAAAGTTCTGGAGATAGTGATAATATTTGTACAGTAATGTGAATATACTTAACATCATTGAAATGTATAGTTAAATTAGTTTAAAGTGGCACATTTAATGTACAAAACAAAGGACAAATTCCAAATTATACTAGGGACTTTAATTAATAATAATGTATCAATACTCATTTACCAATTTTAAGAAATATACCACAATAGGTATGGGGTTGTGCCTCAGTGGTAGAGTGCTCGCCTTGCACGTGCGAGACCCTGGGTTCGATCCTCAGCACCACATACAAAAATAAACAAGTGAAATAAAGGTTTTGTGTCCAACTACAACTAAAAAATAAATATAAAAAATAAATATACCACAATAATACAAAATTTTAGTAACATATGAAACTTTGTGCAGGGGCATAGAAGTGGGGAAGAAGTATAGTCATGGATTGTTTAATGACAGGGATAAGTTCTGAGAAAGGCATCATTAGGTGACTTCATCATCACTATGCAAATATCATAGAGTATACACAAACTAAGATGGTTATGATGTCACAAAATCAGGTCACTGTTGTATAAATAGGCAGTCTTAGACTAAAACATTATTATGCTGCACATAACTGAAGTGTAAAAGTCAGTATTATTCTTTCTTTGGTTTGTTACTCCTATGTTTTCCCTGTATGTTTGAAAAGCCAAATGCCTAAAAGTATAATTATAAATCTTGTTAATGACATGCAGTATATAAAGATTGAATTTATAAGCCAGGCACGGTGGCTCACGCCTGTAATCCCAGAAGCTCTGGAGGCTGAGACAAGAGGATCATGAGGTCAAAGCTAGCCTCAGCAAAAGTCAGGTATTAAACAACTCAGTGAGATCCTGTCTCTAAATAAAATACCAAATAGGGCAAGGGATGTGGCTCAGGGTTTGAGTATCTCTGAGTTCAATCAGTGGTACCAACCTCCCAAAAAAGGGAAAAATAAAAAAAAAACTGAATTTATATAACAGCATGAAGAAGAGGATTGATCTATAAAAGAGTGGAGTCCTATATAACCATTGCAACTCAACTGGTATTAATTCAAACTTGAGTGCTATATAATTAAGGTATTATTATAATCCGTAGAGTAATCAGTAAGAACAAAACTAGGGCTGGGGTTGTGGCTCAGCAGTAGAGCACTTGCCTAGCACATGCGAGGCCCTGGGTTCAATCCTCAGCACCACATAAAAATAAATAAATAAAATAAAAGGTATTGTGCCCAACTACAACTAAAAAAAAAAAAAAAACAATAAGAAGTGAGAAGTAAATGAAAATTGTACATTGGAGAAGTTCAAATTGTTTGCACATTCATTGTACCATTTCTCATTCTCACTAGAAGTGTACAAATTTCTCTAGTGTGAAGTGGTTTCACTGTGGTTTTCATTTCATTTCCCTAAAGCCTAATGATATTTAACAACTTCATATTTCATATTCTTTTTGACTATATGTGTATATTCTTAAGAGAAATAACCGCTAAAGTACTTTGCCTAGTTTTCAACTGTACTGTTCATCTTTTTATTGATTGTAAGTTATTTAAATATTCTAGATAATAGATACTATATATAGCAGTTCTGGGGATTTAATAGGGCTTTGCATGTGCTCAGCAAGTGTTCTACCACTGAACTACATCCCCACATAAAACATTTTTTAAATATGTGTTAAGAATATTTTAGAAAACAACATATCAGATTCCATTTTACTAAAGAGTTATCCCATAATATAAATATGATATTTTACCTTCATTTTTTAAAAATGTTGTGGTATGGGGGAATTGAACACATGCTAGGCAAGTGCTTTACCAGAGAGCTACATTGTTCTTAACACTACCAAGATAATAGATTACTTAAAATTTTATAGGTTTTTAATTCCTTTAAGAAAGGTTTAGGGGCTGGAGATGTGGCTCAAGCGGTAGCGCGCTCGCCTGGCATGCGTGCTGCCCGAGTTGTTCGATCCTCAGCACCACATACCAACAAAGATGTTGTGTCCACCAAGAACTAAAAAATAAATATTAAAAATTCTCTCTCTCTCTCTCTCTCTCCTCTCTCACTCTCTCTTTAAAAAAAAAAAAAGGTTTAGGGCTGGGATTGTGGCTCAGAGGTAGAGCGCTCGCCGAGCAAGGGTGCGACCCGGGTTTGATTCTCAGCACCACATAAAAATAAAGGCATTGTGTTGTGTCCATCTACAAAAAAATATATTCTCTTTCTCTTTCTCTCTCTCTCTCTCTCTCTCTCTCTCTCTCTCTCTCTCTCTCTTTAAAAATAAAGTTTAGATTAGGTGCAGTCATGCATACCTATAATCCTAGTGATTCAGGAGGCTAAGGCAGGAGGATTGCAAGTTCAGGGCCAGCCTAAGCTATTTAGTGAGGCCCTAAGCAAATTAGTGAGATTCTGTCTCAAAATAAAATAAAAAGGGCTGGGGATGTAGCTCAGTGGTAAATCAATTCTGGGTTCAATCATCAGTACGAAAAAAAAAAAATAATGATGATGATGATGATGATGTTGATGATGATGATGATGTTGTTGTTGTTTAATTACATTACTGGTGAATTACATCATTTACTAGAATTTTAAATCATCATTTATTATGTTGACCATTAATAAAATAATTATCTGAATAATGCCTCAATATACTTGAAACAATTAAAAGATTAAGTTGTCTTGCAACTCAAAATTGATAATAGTAAACTCTCAAATTTGTTAGTAGTACTAAAAGAATTCTTAAATTTTCTTTGTATATCAGGAATTTTGAATATCAAATTCAGGCAAAGAAAAAATGCTTTTCTCTTTACACATTTTCAGGCTGCAAAATTTGCTAATTAATATTTTGCTGCTTAACCACTGATTTTCCTTCTTTAAGGGTTAATTCATATTTCTGATCTAATTCTTTTCTGTGAGTAAAGAGAGCTTACTATGACCAAGTTGAATTTATCCCAGAAATAACCAGTGGTCAGCGTAAGAATTCTAAAGTCCCACTTTGCTATAGTTTGAATGTCCCCTCCAACTCTTCATGACACTAAGAAGCAAGACCTTTAAGAGGTTATCAGGTGATAAGAGATGTGCCTTTGTTAATAGATTAATGTTGTAATCATGAGAGTGGATTAGTTACTAGAGAGTGGGTCTATTGTAAGATCAACCCCTCATTGCTGTCTCTTTGTGTGGCTCAGGCTCACTTGCCCTTCCACCATGTTATAATGCAAAAAGGCTCTCACCCCTCTCCCATACTGGACTTGGCTACAGCCTGTAGAACCGTGATCCAAATAAACTTCTACTGCTTAAAATTTATCCAGCCTGTGGTAGAAAAGAAAGACACACTTTCATTAAAAAAGAAAAAAAACTCCATTTGGTCATCTCCATTGATGCAAAAATGGCACTGGATAAGATACATTTTCATGATAAAAACCATTCATAAAATTAGGCACAGAAAGAAACTTCCCTAATCCGATAGAGCATTTATTTTAAAAACCCACAACTAACATCATAAATTTCACTGGAAGATACAGAATAAGACAAGCATGCTTGGTATTTTTATTGGTTCTTTTTAGTTATACATGACAGTAGAATACATTTTGATATAATTATACAAGTATGGTATTATATCTTATTCTAATTTAGATCCCAGTACCTCTCCTTCACCTTCCCTCCATCCCCAACCCTGTTCCCTTCCCTCTATTGATCTTTCTGCCATTTACCTATAATTTTGGGGGTGTTTTTGTTTTGTTTTGTTTTTTTGCTGGTTTTTTTTTTTGTTTGTTTTTTGGGGTTTTTTTGGTATGGGGATTGAACTCAGGGGCACTTAACCACTGAGCCCCAGCCCCAGTCCTTTTTGTATTTTACTTAGAGACAGGGTCTTGATGAGTTGCTTAAGGCCTCACTAAGTTGCTGAGGCTGGCTTTGAACTTGCAATCCTTCTGCCTCAGCCTCCAGAGCTGCTGGGATTACAGATGTTCACTACCACACCCAGCCTACAGTTATTTTTTAAATTAATTTCTTGTGGAAGGCAGTATGGAGATTCCCCAGAAAACGTGAAATGGAACCATCATTTGACCCAGCTATCCCACTCCTCAGTGTATATCCAAAAGATTTAAAATCAGCATACTACAATGACACAGCCACATAATGTTTACAGTAGCATAACTCACAATAGCCAAGCTATGGAACCAACCCAGGTGCCCTTCAAAGATTAATGTATAAAGAAAATGTGACACACACACACACACACACACACACACACTGGAGTATTACTCAGACATAAAGAAAAATTACTTTATGACATTTGCTGGTAAGTGGATGGATCTGGGGACTATCATGATAAGCATGCTCATTTTTACCACTGTTTTTTTAAAACCATTGTACTATCAGTTCTAGCCAAAATGATTAGACATGAAAAAGAAATAAAAGAGGTATTCAAACAGGAAAGGAAGAAGGAAAAGTATTTCTATTAGTATATGACATAATCCTACATATAAAAACTCCCAAAGAATCCACAAAAAACTATTAGAGTTAATTCAGTAAAGTTGCAAATTAAAAGATCAATTCATAAATATCAACTATGCTTCTATATGCCAGCAATGAACAATCTGAAAAAGGAAATCGAGAAAGCAATCCCATTTATAATAGTATACAAAATAATTAAATACCTAGGAATAAATTTAACCAAGTAGGTAAATTATTGTACATCTAAAACTGTAAAGTATTACTAGAAGAAATTAAAAACCCAGGAATGGACCTACCATATGACTCAGTATCCCACTCCTTGGTATTTATCCAAAATAACTAAAATAAGCATATAGTGATACATGCATACCAATGTTTATAGCAGCAGAATTCACAATAGCCAAGTTATGGAACCACACAGGTGTCCCTTAATAGATGAATGCATGAAGAAAATAAGATGTGTGTACACACACAAACACACACACAGTGTGTTTGGAGTTTATCTCAGCCATAAAAAGTGAAATTATATCATTTGCTGGTAAATGGATGGAACTGGAAATCATGCTGAGTGAAATAAACCAGACTCAGAAAGTCAAGAATCAAAATGTTTACTCTTATATGCGGAAGCTCCAGTGAAATAAAGAATATTAGGTCTGGAGAAATAGCTCAGATGGTAGAATGCTTGCCTTGCACATACAAGGACCTAGGTTCAATCCTCAGCACCACACACACAAGAAAAAAATTAAAAAGGAGGGGGATCTCATGAAAATAGATGGGAGAATGATGGAGAATAGGAAGGGGAATGAGAAGAAGAGGGAATGAGGAGGGCTGGGAAAGGTGAGGAACAGAGAACAAAATTAACCAAACTATGTCATATGAATTTATGAACATATCACAATGAATTCTACTTTTATGTATAAGTATACTGCACTAATTTATTTATTTATTTATTTATTTATTTATTTATTTATTGGTGCAGATGGACACAACACAATGCCTTTAATTTTATGTGGTACTGAGGATCAAACCCGGGTACCGCCCGTGCTAGGCGAGCACTCTACCACTGAGCCACAATCCCAGGCCCTAATTCACTAATTTTTAAAACACAATTAAAAACAAAACAAAAGTGAATTTAAGACCTAATAAATGAAAAAGTATTCTGTGTTCATAGATTGGAATCTTAAAATTATAGATAGCAATACCACCAAAAAAATCTATAGATTCAATGCAAACCCTATCAAAATCTCAATTACTTTTTAATTAAATTTTTTTAAAGAGAGAGTGAGAGAGAGAGAGAATTTTTAATATTTATTTTTTAGTTCTCGGCGGACACAACATCTCTGTTGGTATGTGGTGCTGAGGATCGAACCCAGGCCGCACGCGTGCCAGGCGAGCACGCTACCGCTTGAGCCACATCCCCAGCCCCTCAATTACTTTTTAATTAAATGGGAAAGCTCATCCTAAAATTTTGGGGAAGGGATTGCTAATAATAAAAACAATCTTAAAACAGAGGAACAAAGTTAGAACACTTACACTTCATAATTTCAAAGGTTACTGCAAAGCTACAGTGAAAAAACACGCAATACTGGAATAAGGACAGACATTGAGGCAGATGGAGTAGAATTGAGATGCAGAAACAAATGTAAATGTCCATGGATCCATTGATTTTGACAAGAGGGTCCACCTCATTCAAAGGAGAAAGAAAAGACTCTTCAATAATTAGTGTTGGGAAAACTGGATTTCCACAGGCCAAAGGCAGAAATCAGACCTGTTCATCACACCACATTAAAAAAATTAACTCAATATGGATCAACAACCTAAACATAAAACTATGAAACTCTTAGAAGAAACCACAGTAAATTGTCATGACCTTGAATTCACCATTCCTTAGATCTGAAAACCAAACCACCAGCAACAAAAGGAAAAAAAAAAAAACAGATAAATTGAACTAAAATTAAATTAAAATTAAAAGCTTTTGTGCATTAAAGAACATTTTTAAAATGAAAAACTACATAAGAAAATATTTGGAAATCATATAGCTGTTAAGGGGCTTGTATCCAGAATATATAAAGAATATATACTCCTACAATGTAACAACAATAACAAAAAGAATTAAAAATGGACAAAGAACTTCAATAACATTACCACAAAGAAGATAAGCAAACAATGAATAAAAGCACAGGAAAAGTTGCTCAACATCATTAATCATTAGGAAAATGCAAATTGAAATTAAAAAATAGCTATTAATGGAGGGAATTGCCAGGCATGGTGGCACATACCTAAAATACCAGCATCTTGGGAGGGTGAGGCAGGAGGATCACAAGTTCAAAGCCAGCTTCAGCAATTTAGTGAGGCCCTAAGCAACTTAGCAAGATGCTATCTCAAAATAAAAAAATAAAAAGATCTGGAAATATAGGTCAGTGGTTAAGCGCCCCTGGGTTCAATCCCCCTTACTAAAAAATTAAATTAAATTAATGGATGGAGGCAGAGCAATATGGTTACTGAATAAAATTCTCCAGTGATCTTCTACCCACAGGCACACCAAGTTGAATACCTATTCACACACAAAACTACGTTCATAAAAGCTAAGGAAATCAGATGAGAGACCAAAGGGCCTGCTTTTAGCATAACAAACTGAAAAGACACAATGAAGAAAGCATAAAGAAAAAGATGTTCACTTCATTCCTCCCCCAATTCTAGGCAGCCCAACTTGAAGAGAGATGCCTCCTACTTCAGCAACAGAGAAAGAATTAAGTCCAGCCTTAGTCTTGAAACCCTGTACTAGCCCCACCATGGTGAAACACAGTGCTGGGTAATGCCTCACAACCACTACCAATCCCAATCCAATACCTGCAGCCTGAGCCACAAGACCAAGCCACAAGCTCCAAACAACTGACTACTTCTACTACCCTTCCTTCACTCTTGGGCAACAAACAGGGAAGCTAAACTTAACCCACAGGGGAACAGGCAACAAAAGTTAGCACAGGGCTATGTCTTGGAACTCAGTGAGAGATCCACCACAGTAAGACCAGCACCCAATAGAAACAGAAGGTCCTATAATTAGAACAGAGCTCACAGATAGAGCCGTAGACTTGTTCAAGAATCAGGCAGAGACCAGACACTGGCAAGAGAGACTTCAATTTCAGCCTGCACCATTTCCAGCCTTCGAATGGGTCTGAGGCAAATCTGTCCTTCTCTCAGGACTACGCCAAGGATCCTGTGTCCATGAGACTCAGGTGCAACCCACCTTAGCTTCAGCCCTCACAGCCAAAGGACTGTCTCCACTACTCATCCCCAGTTTGGAGCAGCACAATGATCACCAGGCTACTGTTCTCAGATGGGGATATGGAATTGTTCCAGCACCAGGAAGATACCTGTAATCCAGTGGGATGGACTTGTGATTCAGCTTGCATTACCACCAGCTATAGGCCTAGATACACCTCTCAGACTATGAAGGTGTGAAACACAGACATGACCCAGAATAGCATCAACCCAAGTAGCCAAGGGACTGCCTTCATCACAACTACCTCAATTCAGGCAGCAAGTATGGTGCAAGACCTCTTTTGGTGGGAGAAGGACAAGTAGTGAGTGTAAGACTTCATCCTGGAACTTAGTGCTGGGCTGGTGAAACTTAACACTAGGCAGATTGTAATAGTCCTAGGTACACCTATATATGAAGCCTCTGGAAGAGCTTTGGTGCCAGGAAAAGACACGCGGCCCTGCTCTAGCATCATCTGGTCCGGCTGCAGCAGTCTTGGGCAACAAGTCCACGTTACCAAATAGGCACTACATAGCAATATAGACCTTGGTCCTACCCCAGTATTGTGCTGCTCCTGGAAAGCTGTGGGTTCAGAATATGATACAGCTTGGCAGCATCAGTGGCCACAATTCTTACCTAGGAATCTAGGGCTGGTCCATCAATAGTGACTTTGCCCAGAGCTGGGCAGAATTCCACAGTACCTGACCACAGAACAATAACTGTGGACAAGGCATCTGGGCCTATCCCAGCCACAGAGAAAGGAGTATGTAGACAAACTAGTCTTTCTAGGTACTCTCCTAATTCATTCTGAAAAACATACCACAGTGCATGTGGGACAACTCTGGGTTTGGATCATCCCCCTAATACTTAAAGAGAGACAACACAAGAATTGCAGATTACTGGGGCTGGGGATGTGGCTCAAGCGGTAGCGCGCTTGCCTGGCATGCGTGCGGCCCGGGTTCGATCCTCAGCACCACATACCAACAAAGATGTTGTGTCCGCCGAGAACTAAAAAATAAATATTAAAAATTCTCTCTCGGGCTGAGGAGGTGGCTCAAGCCGTAGCGCGCTCGCCTGGCATGCGTGTGGCCCGGGTTCGATCCTCAGCACCACATACCAACAAAGATGTTGTGTCCGCCGAGAACTAAAATAAATAAATAAATATTTAAAAAAAAAAAAAAAAAAGAATTGCAGATTACTGCCAAACCTGTGAACTGGGCGCCATCTAGTGCTGAAACAGAGGTGACTGCAGGTTCAGAGAAAATATGCAGCTTGATTGGAATCTCTGGAAAGGCCAGGCATGGTGGTACACACCTGTTAATTTCAGTGACTTGGGAGGTTGAGGCAGAGGGATAACAGGTTTGAGGCCAGACTGGGCAACTTAGTAGGACACTGTCTCAAAATAAAAAAATAAAAAGGGATGGGTATACTAAGTGATAGAGCACCCCTGGATTCAACCCCCTGTACTACAAAAAAAAAAAAAAAAATCTCTGTTAAAACAAGTAAGCATTAAGGAAGTCAGATTTGGAAGACAGATATAAATCACTATTCCATTAATACCAAGATGACGTCACATATCAACAATCATCGGGGCTTTCAGGAAACTATGAACTCAATTAATACTCAAAATAAGGTGCCAGAAACTAATCAGATAGTAATCAGTTTAGGAAAACTCTCAAATATAGTTTTTGAATTTAAAACAGCTATTTTAAGGCAACTTGATGAGTTTAAAAACACAAACATTTCAACACTCTAATATAGAAATTCAACAAAGTGATGGAAGCAACTAAACACTATTAAACAGAAATACTTGAGCTAAAAAATACACTTAATATATTAAAAATGTGGTAAAAGGCATCAATAATCAATAGCAGGACAGATGAAACAGAAGAAAGAATGAATAAACACAAACAGGCTATTTGAATACACAATTGGAGATAAAAAATGAAGATGAATTAAGAAAGCTTGCAGGAACTTTGGGACATTATTAAAAGAGCAGATATTTGGGCTATTTGGGTTCCAGAAAGTTTGAGAATGACAGAGGTGGAAGTAAAAAGTTTATTTAAGGAAATAGTAACAGAAAACTTCCCAAACCTTATGCAGACTACAAATATGCAGATATAAGAAGGTCAAAGGTCATCAGCCAGATTTAACTCAGTCAAGTGTACCTCAAGACATCTTGAAATCAAGCTCTCAAAAGTTAAATATAGGGGCTGGAGATGTGGCTCAGCGGTAGCACGGGCGTGCGGCCCGGGTTCGATCCTCAGCACCACATACCAACAAAGATGTTGTGTCCGCCGAGAACTAAAAAATAAATATTAAAAATTCTCTCTCTCGCTCTCTCTCTCGCTCTCCTCTCTCACTCTCTCTTTAAAAAAAAAGTTAAATATAAAGAATTCTTAAGGCTGTAGAGAAAAACAAATAACACATAGGGCTATCCCAATTCACCTTCCAGCAAATTTCTCATTGGAAATCATATGGGCCAGGAGAGGGTAGCAATAGATTTTTATAGTACTGAAAGAAAGAAGAAACTGTCAATCAAAAATATTGTACCCAGCAAAGATATCGTTCAGAAAATTCCGAAATGAAAGAGAGAGAGATTTCCAAACAAAAAATGAGAATATATTTCCACTGACCAGTTTTATAAGACATTAAAAGGAAGTTCTTCAAACTGAATGAAAGATACATTAATAAATAAGAAGAAAAAAAGGGAAGGTATAAAACTCACTGGATAAGAGTAATTATACAATTCAGAATACTAAATCATAACAATGGCATGTAAACTATCGATATCTTTAGTATTAAGACTAAAAATACAACTAAAATTAGTAACAAATACATTAATATTTTAGAGATAGGCAACATAGAAAGGTATAAAATGGGTTAGCAAAAGTTCAAAATGTGGGTGGCTGAAAGGAATACAAGTGTAGTTTTTTCATGAGTGCATTTTCTCCTGTATTTTTGTTTCTGTTCTTATCCTTATGGTCATGTTAAGTTGTTATCATTTCAAAATAGCTTTGTATGAATAAAAGGTGCTTTTTGTAAGTTCCCTGGTACATACAAAGCAAAAATCTAAAACGGACAGACCAAAAGTTATAAATAAGGAATCGAAACCTATTTCATAAAAAGTTACTTATCACAAAGGAACACCAGAAAGAAGCAAAAAAGGAACCACAATAAAAATAGAAAACAAGTTACAAAATGGCTGTAGTAACACATTACCTCTCAATAATTACCTTGAATGTAAGCTGATTAAATTCTCCAATTAAAAGGCACAGAGTGGGGACTGGGGTTGTGGTTCAGCAGTAGAGCGCTCACCTAATATATGCGAGGCCTGGGGTCAATCCTGAGCACCAGATAAAAACAAAAAAAATAAAGGTATTGTGTCCAACTACAACTAAATATATATTTTAAAAGACACAGAGTGACTGGATGGATTAAAAAAAATCAAGACCAATATATATCACAAGAAACTCTCGTAGCTCTGAGTAATTGCATGGACTAAAAGTGAAGGAATGGAATACAATACTCTATGCAAATGAAAGACAAAAGAAAGCAAGAATGGCCATAATGGTATGAGGTTCAAAAAAGACTTTACTGGACTTTTAAATCAAAAGCAGTAAAAAGAAAGAAGAAAGATCATTATATAAAGGGATCAATTCAGCAAGAGGAAATAACAATTATAAATATGCATATACCCAATATTGGAACACCCACATATATAAAACAAGTGTTAATAAAGCTAAAGAGAAGCCAGGCACTGTGGTGCATGCCTGTAATCCAAGCTGCTCAGGAGGCTGAGGCAGGAGGATCAGAAGTTCAAAGACAGCCTCAGCAAAAGTGAGGCACCTCAATGAGACCCTGTCTCTAAATAAAAAGTCTGGGGATGTGGCTCAGTGGTCAAGTGCCCCTGAGTTCAATCCCCAGTATATCTCCCCACCAAAACAAAAGCTAAAGGGAGAGAAAGACAGATGTCAGTTCGGTAATAGTTGTAGACTTTTCACACCCCACTTTCAGCAATCCATACAGAAAACCAACAAAGAAACCACAGAATTAAACTGTACCCTACACCAAATAGACCTAATAGACATCTACCAAACGTTTTATTGAATGGTTTCTGAATATATATTTTTCTCATCAATACTTGGAACACTCTTCATGATAGACTATATGATAGGCCAAAAAATAAGTCTTAAAGGGCTGGGAGTGCAGCACAGTGGTAAAGTGCTTATCTAGCATGTGCAAAGCCCTCATTTCAGTCCCTACCACCTCAAAAGGAAAAAGAAAACCAAGTCTAAACAAAATTTTTAAACTGAAATCATATTACCTTTTCTGATGACAATGAAATAAAACTAGAAATCAATAAAAAGAAAATTTAGGGAAACTATACAAATACATGGAAATTAAACAACTCAATTTTGAACAACCAACAAATCAAGAAGGAAATTAAAAATATTTCTAGAAACATGAAAATAGATGCACAACATATCAAAACCTATGGAATATAGCAAAAGCTGTAGTAAGAAGGAAATTTATACAATCAATGCCTAAATAAAAGCAGAAAGATGTGCAATAAGGAAGCAAAAAGATTTTGCATCTCAAGAAACTAGAAAAACAAGAACCAAGCCTAAAATTAGAAGAAGAGAAATTATAAATGTCAGAGCAGAAATAAAATAAACAAAAACATAAAAATACAAAAAAGATTTTCCAGATGTGAAGCAGGATAGCAAGCTCAATGTCAACCTGTCTCAAAATAAAAATAAAAAGTGCTAGTGATGTAGCTCAGTGACAGAGCACCCCTGGGTTCAATCCCCAGTGCTACACCTCCCATAAAGAATAATACAGAAGATCAACAAAATAAAAGCTGGTTATTTGAAAAGATAAAATAGAAAAGCCTTTAACTAGACTAAGAAGAAGAGAGAAAACACTCAAAAATAAACCAAACATGAAAAGGTTGACATTATATCTAATATCACAGGAATATAAATTATTATTAGAGATTATTACAAAGAACAATATGCTAACAGAAGAAATGGACAGACTCTTAGACATACAATTTTCCAAGAATGTATCATGAAGAAAGAGAAAACATGAACACACCAATAACAAGTACTGAGAATAAATCAGTAATAAAAAGCCTCCCATTAAAGAAAAGTCCAGGACCAGATGACTTCACTTCTGAATTTTATCAAATATGTAAAGAAGATGTTGAAAGGAAAGTGAGCAATCAGGAGACAGGTGAGAAAGAAATGAAAGATGGACACCGGATAGAGATACATCAGAGTTTATTTGTCAGAGCTGACAAATAAAGGCACATCTCTCCAGAGACCAAGAGAAGCAAAACAGGCTTGGAGTTTGGGACTTTTATGAGGCAGGCTCAGGGATTAGAGCCGGGTAGGTCCAAATGCAGTGGTTAAGAGTGGGTTGGTATGAGGGAGTGGTGAGCCTTTCTCAGAAAGACCCTTGGGTGGGACAGCAAAAATTTTTCTTAAAATGGCAGCTCTCACTTAAGATGACCATACAGATGCTAAGCAAGAACCTTTCAAATGTAATGCCAATTTACTTTAGGTTATTTCGAAAAATAAAAGTAGAACAAATTCTTCCAAACATGTTCTATGAGACCAGCCATTACCCTAACATCAAAACCAGCTAAGGACACAACAACAAAAAAGAAAATTACAGACCAATATCCTTGATTAACATAGATGCAAAAATCCTCAACAAATACTAGCAAACTGAATTCAACAGCACATTAAAAGGATTATTATTCACCATGATCTAGAGGATTCATCCCAAGGATGCAAAGTTGTTTCAATATATGCAAATCAGTAAACAGATATACTGCACTGACAAAATTAAGGAAAATAAACTATACAATCCTCTCAATATTTTTAGAAAAGGCATCTGATAAAATTCAACATCCCTTCACAATAAGAACACTGAACAAACTAGGTATAGAAACATATAATAAAGGTCATTTATAATAAGGCAACAACATTATACTAATTGTGGAAAAACTGAAAGCTTTCTCTTTTCTCTTGAGCAAGACAAGGATGCCCACTTTCAACACTTGTACTCAACACAATACTGTAAGTCCTAGCCACAGTAATCAGGCCACAGAAAGGAAGAAAGGATATTCAAATTGGAAAAGAAATTGTCAAATTGTCAGTGTTTGCAGATGACGATCATATATATGGAAAATCCAAAAGTCCACCAAAATCTATTAGAACTAACCCTAAACCCTAACCCTGACCCTGACCCCAACCCTAACCCTAACCCTAACTCCAACCCTAATCCTACAGCAGAGTTGTAGGATACAAATCAACACATGAAAGTCAATAGCATTGCTATAAGCCAATAGTAAACCATTTGAAATAGAAATCAAGAAAACAATCTTATTTACTACAGCCACACACACACAAAATAAAATACCTAGGAAGAAATGTAAATTAAGAGATGAAAGATCTCTAAAATGAGAATTATAAAACACTGATAAAAAACTGAAGAGAACAAAAGCTGTGGAAAGACCTCCTATGTTCATGGATTGGAAGATTCTATATCATTAAAATGTCCACACAACCCAAAGCAATTACAGATCCAATGCAAGCTTTATCAAAATAGCATTAACATCCTTTACAAAACTAGAAAAATCCTAAAATTTATATGTAAATCCTTCTCCAAAAATGCCAAATAGCCAAAGCCATCTTGAACAAAAAAGAACAGAGCAAGAGGCACTATAGTACCTGACTTCAAAACATACTACAAAGCTGTAGTAATCACAACAGCATGGTGTTGGCATAAAGTTAGATGCATACATCAATGGAAAAGAATACAGACCCCTAGAAGTAAATCCATGTATCTATAACCAACTGATTTTCAGCAAAGGTGCTAATAACAAGTACTGGGAAAAGGACAGTTTTCTAATAAATGGTGCTGAGAAAATTGGATATTCATATACAGGATAATTTCTTACCAGTTATAAAACTCAACTCAAAATAGATTAAAGACATAAATATAAGCCCTTAAACCATGAAACAACTAAAAGAAAACACAGAAGAAACACTGCAGAACACTGGAATGAGCAAGCACCCCAAAAGCACAAGAAATAAAAGCAAAAACTGACAAATGGTATTACAACAAACTAAAAAGCTTCTGCACAGCAAAGGAAAGAGTCAACAGAGTAAAGAGGCAGCCTTCAGAATGGGAGGAAATTTTTGCAAACTATACATAAGAGGTTGATATGCACAGTATATTAGAAATGGTAAGTATCTGAGGAGATGGATATGTTTAATCTGACTTGAGCACCATAAAATCTATACATGTATTAAAAGACTATGTTATTCATTAATATGTGAATTTTAAAATTTTTTTTAGTTGTTGATGGACCTTTATTTTATTCATTTATTTTATTCATTTATGTGGTGCTGAGAACTGAACCCTGTGCCTCACACATGCTACCACTGAGCCATAACCCCAGTCCCAATATGTAAAATTTTGTATAGTTCTAAGTATCATGTTAAAAAATAAATTTAAAGAAATTAATAGAAAATAACAAACATCAAAAAGGGTGTAGATAAATCATAACCATTTATGATGTAAAATGATGGTGGTGTAAAACAGAGCCGCCATTCTTCAAAAAGGTGGCAATTCTTCAAAAAGCCAAACACATAATTATAGATCCCAGCAATTCTACTTCTAGGTATATACTCAAAATATTTGAAATTAGGGACTTCAACAGATACTTGTATTTTATGTTCATTGCATCATTATTCATAATAGGCAAAAAGTGGAAATAATCTAAGTGTACATCAACAGATGATACCTCAGGAACAATTTGGATGATGATTCTACTTCTCACAATTCCTACCCAAGGGGAGACCATCAACTTTTTGCTTTGACACAAATACACATACATCTCACACTCACCCTTCTCTTTAGCTGATATTGGAAAATTCCATAGCCATCAACTGATTAAGTGTGTGCTTCACAGGGCACTTGAGACACAGAATATTTCCAAAGAGTCTGGTCCATTTGTATTGTGAAGATCTCCAATACTGAAAGCAGTGCCCACCACAGCTGGTATTATAGGCTAGGGGAGCTCTGCGGATTAAAGAACAAGTTATAAAGAACTTCAAAAATCATCTAAATTGAAGCTGCACAATACACAAAACCTACTCTGCTTTTGCCCCTCAATATAAAGGTAAGGCCAATTGTTCTTCATTTATAACTCTTACATGTATGAAAGATAAGAGTCACACCTGACCATAATAGAAATTAAACTAGGGATAGATGTTAAACCAATGGTATATTCCATGTTGACATTTTCAGTTTAGGCATTCCCCCAAATACATGCAAAGTCAGAGAAAGGAAGATCAACAGAAATACCAGCATTTCAATTCAGATCCTACTATCTACTATTCCCACTGCTAGGCAGTAATTTTAAAGAGAATCATAACAGCATATGAATTTGGGAGGAACAGGAGAGGAAGAAGTGACCCCAAATCCCAAACTATACTGTCATTCTATACCACAAACCCCTGCCCAGAACCTAGCTTTTGTTAATAATAAACAGGAGAGGTTGAAGTGATATAGACAATATGGCTTCAACTCTGTAAACTGTGCAAAGAGAACAGTGAAATTAGGGAATTAATTTCTTACAAAATATACACTCCTAAGGGATTTTGGTATCCCATGGTTGTGTCATACATATAATTGTCCTTCAAGAAGCATCAGCACAAACAAGGATCTGCCATCAAGAATAGGTACAAATTACCAATTCCAAAGCATGTCCATAAAACAAAACCAACAATGAGTTAATAGTCACCAAGGTAAGACAGATGAGACTGATTATGAAGCAGTTTCTATAGGTGGACCCCAGACCCTCCTCTTAGGTCCAGGATATCAGGGGGAGGGAACCTCAGAGGAAACACTAAATCTAGTACCCCTGATGGGGAGAATGCTGATGAGAACACAGTAGGGTTGGATCCCTTCAGAACCACACTTCCTACATAGTCACTCATGGTTTTTCTGAATGGGGGTGAGAACCATGAATACTCAAGGGGGTTAAAAAGCATCATGGTGTCCTGATAGATATCCTATACCAAAGTCCAAGCACAAGATCTGGGATTCAATGGAATGAAATAATCTGTGATCCCTTTCTCCTCAGTCTGTCCTCTTCTGCTTCCTTAGGGCTGCCTGGATAGGGCTTCAGCTTCATTTCTTGGTGCACTGTCAGCCAGAAACCAGACAGGTAGTAGTACGGTCCTATCCCCTTGCTTCTGGAGTGATTCTACTCCTTGAACATGTTGGCACTAAAGGATCTGCCAGTGAACTTATTTTTCTTTGTGAACCCTCTACAGATAAACTGACACAGACACCATCTCTTCACCATCTTTTTGTTGTTTGTGCTTTATCCCTCTGACTACATTTCAACTGAAGAACTAGGACAATGTTTTTACCAGTTTAGCATGCAACTTTATTAACAACATGTAAGTGAAATCTCAAAAGGATACACTTTTGTCAATGAACAGATTTGTAGCTTATTCAGGATGAATATGATCATTATCAGGTCATGTTGCAGAAATACTAAAAATATCTCAATTTATATTTTATAGCACAATAAAAATAAGCAAATGTTCAAGCCTGCAAGATTAGCTGGTATCCTTAAAACTGCAACAATCAACACAGAGAACATAAGTATTGAATTTATAATTATAATATGCATTGGTTTCATATTCCAAAAGCAAAAAAATATGTTCAAGGCTTTGTGAAAACATATGACTATTCAGAGTTTGAGTATTAATCGTATAACTTTATCTCTCACCTCAGGATCACTGTGCTCTGCTAAGTCTTGGAGTTTCTGACCAAACCCTTTTGCTTCCTGGAATATGGAAATAAGTTCAGATTTAGTGAACTTTTCCTTAGTAAACAGCTTTGCCCTTTTTTTGAATTGGAAATTTATATTCTCAAATATTTCAATGATACAAAGAACATTGGCCTTTGACTCATTCTTGTTAAAGAGCGCAACCAGTGATGATAGTACTTCGGCACTTATCAGTTCTCTTGTATTGGCTTGATTTTTAGACAAGCACAAAAACACTTTTAAAGCATAAAACTTGGTTTTGACACTTCCTTTGTTCAATAATGTGAGGAACTCTAGAATATAACTGGCAATCATGTGGTGATTCTCAAATTTCACACTCAATTGCACCAATAATTTCAGTCCAGCCAGTTGCACAGGGGAATTCAAAGGATAACAGATTATGTCCTTACAAATTTGATGTATATATGATTCTTCCATTTTTGGTTCTTCAGAAGACTCAGAGGTTTCATTTACCATATTTAAAGCTTTAGGGTGTTCTTTAACATTGGGATTATTGACCAAGTTTTCAATCATAACAGTAATACCAACATCATGAATTATATCTTGAGTAAATGGGTAAGCAGGACTGATACCCATTACCATAGTAGCTATTTCATGAATGAAAGGATCCTTAGTTAACTTAAGTAGGTCAACAAGTTTATCAAATTCTTTAGGCTCTAAACTAAAGGTACGTGATTTGCAGCGGCAGGCCTTTGGATTAGGCCCATATTTTTCCCTCTGCCTTATCTGTTTTTTGATCTCAGCTAAGGTCTGGAAGTAAGGCCCATTATAAGGTGGAATCTTGGTCAGAGGCCGAATCCCCAGAGGAGTTTCAATCAAGGTTGCAACCAAGGTCCAGTTGCCTTCTGGAGGCAATGTTGGTTCCCCTCCCTCAACTGGGACTAGGACAATATACCTGGCCCTTAACCAGGCTTTTGCTTTTTGTTTTGTAGTAAGTTTGGGGCTGTATGTGGGCTTGGGCTCTTCCTGTATCTTAGGTGGGGGTTTATAAACTTGAGGAGGGGTTTCTTCTTTAGGCCAGAACCAAGATCCTACACTAGGCTCTTCTCCATTCCAGAACCAGGAGCAGACATTTTCTTCATCCTCATCAGTGAACTTGATCTCAATACCAGTTTTGTTCCCAGCCCTGGACTTGTTGCTGGTTTCTTCCTTTATCTCAGGCCTAAACCCAATATTGGCCTTATCATCAGCCTTGGCAGAAGACTTGATGTTTGCCTCACTGTCTGCACAATCTTTTACCTCAGAGTTAGTTACCAAACTAACCCTAGAAACAGGGGTGGCCTTTGACTTGGTTTGAGGCACTATACCAGGCTCTGCCAGGAGTTCTGCCTTAGTCTCAGCTGTGAGACTAGTATTAGTCATATCTTTCGTTTTGCTTGCTTCCCTTGTCACAGCCACAGGCTCAGTGTAGGTCACTGTTTGAGTCCTGGCTATTGCTCCATCACCAGCTTTGGCCTGGGTTACTAATTCTGCTTTTGGTTCTGCCTCAACCACTGCCTTGGGCTGCGTCTTCATTCTAGCATTCTCAGGGCCACTGATTTGAGCTTTCAGGCTATCCTCAGCCTCTTCTCTATCTCTTGCTCTAGCCTGTGAGCCAATCATGATCCAAGTTAAAGGCAAAACTCTTTAAAGACCCCACCGGACCCCTGTCTCAGCCTTGACTGAAGGTCTGTCCCAAGTTGGTGTTTTCATACAAAGTCCAGCAGTCACTCAGTCCCCTTTCCAACTACAGGTTCTGCCAATGATATAAACATGCTGAGGAAGCTCACTCAAGGTAAGGAAGGATGACTGGGCCTGGGAGCATCCCTGTAGAGGGTGGTGGTCTTCAGCCACTCCAAGGACACCAGATCTGCCATTGAAGTTGGACCTAGGAGTGGAGGAAGGAAATGGGGCTTTAAGTCTCTTCCAGTTTTTCTCCTCACGCTGATTAGAACACAGAGATATGAAAGTATGGAAATTCAGTGATGTGTGGGAAAAGTAGATAAATGTCATTTCACCCTCTCCCTATACCTCCAAGTGCTACCAATATCCTTTCCAGGTAACAAACAAGAGTATGGAGGGCAGGGAACCTGGATGGGAGTGAGATAGGCTAAGGGATGCTTAGGCTGGATCCTGACCCCTGCTGGAGGCAGATCTCCACCACCCTGTACTACAAAAATACCCAAGCAGTCCCCACACTCATACAATCTCACTCTTCAGGAATAATTTTTCACTTCAATTGCTTGCTTCCAATGGTGATTAGCCTAGAGCATACCTACAGGCAGACATAAAAACAAATAGACAAACAGGAGGAGATGGAAACTGACCTCTTGGTAGACAGACCTTGGTCCCTGGCCCTTAGTCTTGTCTTTCTAGATACACTCTGTCTCATGTTTTCTTCCACCATTTCCTGCTTCAGAGCTGTTCCTCCTCCTCCCTATTGCCCACATTTTCCCTTTCCCATGATTGCTCTGGAACTTGCCTAGCTTAGAACTGGATCGCAGTATGAAGCATGAAAACAGGACAAGCCTTTGCATTCTGTAAATCCAAAGTATACAAAGAATTTCAACTAGGCTGAAAAGAGGAGAGCAGACAGGAGTCATTGATAAAGTGACAAAAAATAGATGAGATTCTCTAGCCTCAGTCATTCCTATCCCTGTAACCTCATACCAACCTTAAAAGATACAGGTAGATTTTCTTCAATATTTCCTAGCTTCATGTTGGGTTAATTTTCAAACCTTCACAAAAACTTTAGGTCTACAGACCTAGGAACATATCTACCCACAGAGATCCACAAACACAGAGACAAATAAATTGAGCAAAGGAGACCAAGAACACTGAGTCTTTGGTAGAGACCAGTACTTTAGCACCTAGGGCATATATGCTTTTTGGATACAGGTACCTGTTTGGCAAACATTTTCTGTCTCATTTTTTCCCCCACTCCCACATCTCCAAGTTCCTCTGCTCCATTCTCAAAATCTGACAATTTCCATGCAGAGGCAACTCAAACATTCCTGCAAGGTATTAGTGGTGTTAGTAGGAATGAAATACCCAAACAAGCTACGGAAACTTGGAAAACAATGGAAAATATAATTTTCACATTTCTTATATAAATTCTTACATTTCCTTCCTCTCCCCCAAAGCCTATCATTTTCTGCAATATAATGGTTGTGGGGCAGGACATATCTTGAAAGCTGGCAGATAGGAGAGCTGGAGGTTATGCTAGATCGCTACCTGCTCTAGTCTTGGTAGTCTAGCACCCTCAAGTAATGCCCACTCTAAAGAAGCCATGCCAATTTTCTTCTTCTTCTCCCCTATCCTTGAGGTCTGCTGCCCCCTACAGATATTTACACAAATGTGGAGTACTGCAAACTTAACAACAGATCTACACAGATAATGCATAATGCACAACCAAAAAACTAATGAAGAGAGTGTATTAGTGATCAGTCAAGCAAACAGGATATGAAACCCTCACACATTTATAAGTTCTCTCCCTCTCAGGAGTCCTTAGAAAACACTCCCCATCAATAGTAGCAGCCCCTTTCTCTTACATACTTGTTTCCCCAGCTAGAAGCTGCGACTACACTACTTTCCCTTCCCAAATATATTCGGAATTAGGGTGAGTTTAGAAACTTAGCAAAAAACTGACCAACTTATTTTACTCTAGTCCCTCTAAGCCTCTCACCGCCCTCCTCCCAAGGCCAGGTCACATTCCGCACTCATCTCCGATACCCATGTTCACTTCCCCCAAGCGATGCTAGCCTTATCACTGACCTGCTCTGCTTGGATCAGAGGCAATTTTCTTATTTCGTTGTTTCAAGCGGTGCCGTGCCACACAGGAGGAGGGACGGACAGTCAGACAGGCAAATACCCGAAACAATGGCGGCGACTGTGTTTGGGGGTTGACTCGGCACCTGGGACTTATGACGAGATACTTGCTTTATCAGATAAAGGGCGGTGACTGGCAAACTATTATAACTTTCTGGTATTCTCTTCTTTTTCCTGTTCCCAGGGCTCCTCAGGAACCCGGAGGTAGCGACTAATTAGCATTCACCTTTTCCTCCGCAGAATAGGTTCTGCCACGTCCCCATTACTGAAATCGGCAAAGGGAGGAGCTAGGGTGTAGTTTAAGGGGATCCGGCTTAGAGAAGCGGAGTGATACCAACCATTTCCTAGCGCTGCTTTCCGTGTGTCAACCCACTGTCGCCCCGCCCACTCTAGTTTCCTCTTTTTAAGGACAGACACACACACACACACACACACACACATACACACACACACACACACACACACACACACACACACACACACACACTCCAAACTGAAATGCATATGGGTTCCGGGTTGTGGTGTCAGGAAATCAGCTGTGGCCTGCTGAGGCGGACGGATATCAAATGGTTTTAGTGTTTACAAACTCACCTCTCCAAAACCCTGACCAAATGGGCGGGTCAGAGGAGGGACTATAGATATTTTTATAAAAGCGGGCGGGATGGGGTGGAGTGAAAGGCTCCAAACTGAGATGAAAGTATCAATTCTTATTTGTTCCACATTTTGTGTTACCTGTATAGGAAAAGCCCTCTTGGCCTCTCCTTCAAGCGCTTAATTTTCTACACGAAATGTGTGGGATCGTAGTGGGGTGTCTGGAAAAGCTTCTCTCTCCTGACATCACAGATCAATATCAATTCCTCCTCTTGGTTTTTTCCTATACCTCTTACCTGAGTCTTTAGCCTTTATTGTCCAACATATTTCTTGTATTGAAATAGTCTTAGATAACGTGGGATAAACATATACGGAAACCAGAGGCAATCAGAGAGAACATAAATATCAAAATATACTTCTATGTGAGTATGTCCTATTCCCTTGATAGTCTCCTCACCTAAATATATAGGGGCCTGAAGTTAGGCATGGAAGATTCTTAGATATATTAGAGTGCCTCAAGAAATCAGACACATACTCCTAAGTTACTCCTCAAGGCAAATTTTACCTCTGCAGAAGGGTGTACTACCAAAAAAGTCTGGCAAGCAAGCACACTGAACCAGAAGTCTGCCCAAGTTTTTAATCCCTAAGGCAGCACTGCCCCTTGATCTGCTAGGAGTAGTTTGGGGTTACAGTCTATGCAATTGACTAATTTAAAATTGGGGAGGGCAGGGGGAAGGCTATGATTATGATTGGATCTCTTACTACACTATAGACATTATGATTGGAAAACTGAGGACAGAGAGATATATATTGGGGGGGATCAAAATGGGTACATTTTAACCACATGGTTTAGATTACAGCAAACACATTTTTGTTACATATTAGGAAACTAAGACTACAGGTTTAACTTGGCCAGAAAAGAGAATATTAATCTTACCAAACACATTAATATCAAAGTATACTTCTGTGTAGGTGTGTCCCATTCCCATGATATTCTCACCAAAATATGTGGGGGCCTGAACTTGGGAATAGGGAAAACAACTACATTCTTATGGAAGAGGATTAATACCATAATATTTTTGTAACCTTGAACCAACTCCTTCCTGACTTTGTGGGACCTTTCTAGGCCTGACACACCATATTTCTTGCCCCAGAGTCTATTGGGATGAGGGTATCAGGGCAGGAGACAGGGAGAGGAAAGGCAATTTCAAGCCAGACAGCCCCACTGGCTCTAGAGCGACTCCCTCATGTGTTTCTTCCACTGCTTCCTAGAGACATGAAAGGGAAGAAGGTACTTCTGTTTTTGAGGGAACTGGAGAGAGGCTTCTTGCCCACTGTTCTGTCAGAAGATCACTACCCATGTACTTTCTCAAGGCAGATTTCAGCTGTTCCTATCTTTTCCTTTTTCTCTCAGCCCTGCATCCTGCCTGATGAATGCATATGCTCCTTTCCCTGAATGTATAAAAGTTTGGACTCTCCCAAGTGATGTGGAGTTTGAACTAGACTAAGTTCAATGAATGAAGAGCTTCTTCCTCAGTCTGTTTCACTGCTGTATCCTCAGCACATAGTAGATAAAGTGGTCAATGGTTGAAAGATGTGAAACATCACTGAGTCATGAGAATTCCACAGTACCTTCTGTTGCTTGCAGATCAATACTATTCTATAGGTATGTCTTTGTTTTTGATGTCTGTAACCCCAGGACTTAGCCCAGAATCTGCCACACAGGAAATGCTCTCTTTGTGGCTTTTCAGTGGAAGAAGGGAGCAAAAATTTTTCAACTGTTTTGGAAGGAAGCTTGGGGTATCTTAATATCTTAGGTTGTAATGAATCTTTGGGGAGATATGTGTAATTTAGATTCAAGAATAGTGGTAAATAATTTCTCATTTGCCATGATGTGTTGCTAAGCTCCTTAATATATAGCAAATCCCGATAATTTCATAAATAAAAAACAATGACCAACAGTCCAATGGAAAAGACAGAAAAATATATGAACAGACTGTTCACAAAAGATACACCAAAGTTTTTAAAATATGTGATAAAAATTTAATTGTATTGATAATAACAAATACAAATCTTAATTACCATCATATATTATTTCTCATCTACCAGATTGGTAAAGAACAAAATGTTTGATAACAAACTGTATTGGATAAGGGGTTGGAAAATGCACTCTCACACATTGTTATATGGAACATTAAATGGTATACCCTCTATGAAGGTTATTTATCAAGATACAAATACATATAGCCATTGACCAGTAATTGAATCTTAAGAATCTATTGTAAAATAATATTTGCACATTGAAAACTACTGTGTCTGCAAGAATATTTATTGCAGATTTGTTTGTAATGGTAAATCATTGCAAAAAAATGGGTAACTATTCATCAATGGGGGCTGATTAAATAAATGATGGTGTAACTCCATTCAATGGTATATTATGCTGCTATGAAAAAGAACATCTAGTCATCATAGTGTTTGCCTGTAGTCCCAGGGAGTCAGAAGACTGAATCAAGAGGAATACATGTTCAAAGCCAGCCTGGACAACTTAACAAGACCATGTCCCAAAATAAAAAGAAAAAAAAGATCTGGGGATATAACTGAACCCCTTGGTTCAATCCCCAGTAACAGACATGCAAACACAGAGCAGCTCTATTATATAATGATAAAGAATGAACTCCAAAATACATTTTTAAATGAAGAAAGCAAGATGAGCAAAGTGCATGATAAAGTTATAGTATGCTACTGCTTGCTTAAAATATATTATTACATATATGTATATATTTATTTATAGTATGTAGAGTATCTGTTAATATCAACAAATAACTGGTAACATGACATCTGTTTTTGAGTGTGACCTATTGGAAAGCAGATAAGAATGAGAAGGTGACTTGAAGAATTTCTTTAAATGAATGAAATGTTATGTATGTGAACTTTGAACCTCATTTTTATATTAAATATTCAAAAATAAATGTTAATTAAAATAAGCCTTAGAATCAGAGGGTATAAAACATTTATACCATTGTTCTTAGAAATGTTCCAACTTATAAGCCCTACATTCCTCAACTCTAAGCTGGGCCATCATGTTAGTAAAAGATAATGAGAGAGATCCTTTTGTTGGTTTAGGGATGCTTCCAATTCTGAAACTGCATTAATTAAAGTAGATGGCTTACCCTCCAGATGTGAAGGACAGGTTTCTGAGAGTCCCTTAACATCTCATTTCTCTTAAAATAGTCATAATCTAGTTTACTAGGAAAGTTCACCATTAAACTTGCTAATGCTATTTCTATTAAAGATAATTTTGCTTTTTGTTCAGGAGACTGATAAATACAGAAGTGTGCTGTGAATTATTTCTTCTGACACTTATAAGACATTTAATAAGAAATAGTAGCCAGTGAAAATAAAAATTATGGGAAATACCCTTTAAATTTCTTATTATTATTTTGGGAGAGTTCCCAGATTTTCACCTTTCCATTAATGAAAGCAGAGAGCAGTAAAACAGTTATTCATATGTTACTGTAGGAATGATCCTGTTGTCAAAATGATTCAGCTCTTTTCTTTTTTTGAGCCAGGAATTGAACCCTGAGGCACTTAACCATTGAGCCATATCCCCAGCCTTTTATTATTATTATTATTTTGAAACAGGGTCACACTAACTCGCCTAGAGCCTTGCTAAATTGCTGAGGCTGGATTTGAACTCATGGTTCTCCCACCTCAGCCTCCCAAGTCACTGGGATTACAGGCGTACACCACTACGCCCAGAAAATTGTCATACTTTCTTGTGTAATAAAAGTCATATAAGAAAAAGTGACATCAGACTGATACAAAATCTGTGAGAAGGCACCAGGCTTCAGTTTATATGGACCATCCTGGAGTATAAGCAGGGGTATGCAATAGAAAGCCTACTAGGTAATCAGAGAAAGCCAGAGACAGACTGTGAGCTGAAGTCTCTACCAAAGGACAGTTATTGGGAAAAATCATTCCAATGCCCACAGAGCTGTCAATATACACACAAGACTAAGGAACAAAAGGGATAAGAAAGGTCTCAGCAAAGTCCTGCTTTGACAAGAGAATCAAGGACCAGAAAGCACCATCATGCTTTGAATCTACAAAAGACCCACAGGAATTTCATTAGTCATATCTCCAGAAAATGAGAGCAAAGTGATCAAAGTATATCTGTGATCTCTCTCTGGCCTGGGGTGGACAATGGGATCAGTTTAATTAATAGAGACCCAAGATTCTGATAGGATTTCTTTCAGAAAGCAGAACATACACATAGGGAGAATATGAAGAAAACATTAAGATGTCCTTCACACCTTCTCCTGAGAAGTTTCTGATAAAATCATTCATTAAGGATTTTACTGATCCAAAAACTTGTGGAATTGTAGACCATTATGATTAGACAGAAAATATGGAATTACACATAATATGCTTGGGTCATTAAGTAGAGTGTTGGAAGAGGCAAAAGAAAATATTTTGTTTAAGTTTATGCCTTGTTATTACAATAGGATTCAAGATGAATGGAAGAAGCTGAAGAATCCTCCCCTTTATTTTTGAGTTAATCTATATACTACAGATATCCTCTGCCAGGTATTGCCAGTTTTCCCAGAAAAATCTGTCATTGTTGAGTAGGGCTACTCTTCTTCCATTGGAGGTTTTGATATCAACATTCTGGAACTGAAAACTACCAGGGGATGGGGTCCAAGTATGAACTTTCCTATAAAAAAAAATCCCACCTTCATTTATATGGACCTGGACTTATGAGTACAAGGATTTAAACAACAAGGGAAAAGCCACAAGAGGGCAGCCATGAAGTGCATAAAGTTCCTGTGCACACGTGCATACACAAAACATGCACACGCCCACAAACCCACACAATTTTATACTCAAAAATTTAGTCAAACGGAGAAAAAATATGGTGGCTCAGAGGAATTCACAGTGCTGCAGCAACTCTGAAAGAATAAATTAAATCAGCATTTCTGCAATAGCAAACTGCAGTAGGAAAACAGAGGAAGTTGGAACATAAAAAGAATTAATAGAGGGAAGAGACCAAGGCAGTGTTGGGTGTGCGGCGGCTCAGTGGGGGAGGGGAAGAATTTTTTCATCAAGAAGAAAATCACTTCCCCACTGAGCTTAAAAAAAGAAGAAGAAAGAAAGAAAAACAGATGCCCATCATATCTGCAACTGGAGCAGGTCATAAACTCAGAAAATCTGGGCTGTATTTAGCTGGGAGAAAGCCTGTGAGTCCCTGGCTGGAGTCAGAACTGATAAGCCTCAACTAAGATACCAGAATAGCTGTAGCAGAGGTGATAGAGCTGGGGAAGCACTGACAATAGCTTGAAGGGATATATTAAGCAAGCTTGGAACTCCTACAGCTTACCACTGTTTTCCAGAAATCAATCACATTTTTTCTCCTGGCTGAATTTATGTTTGTTTCTTTATTTCTCTTTTTCTTTTGGTCTGGTACTTTGTATGATAGCTTTTAAATTTTTTTAAATTTTATTTATTTTTACTGGTTCTTTTTAGTTATATATAACAGTATAACAGTAGAATCCATTTTCATATAATTATACAAACATGAAATATAACTTATTCTTGCAGAGCTGCTGCAGCACTGTGAATTCCTCTGAGCCCCATTCTTATGGATATACATAATGGTGGGATTCACTGTGGTGTATTCTTATATGTGCATAGGAAAATTATGTTATTTCTTTTTACTAGGCCCCCTCTCATCCCTTCATTCCTCTCTGTCTAATCTACTGAATTTCTCTTTTCTGTCCCTCCCTTCCCCTTATTGTGTGTTAGCTTCCACTTATTAGTAAAAACATTTGACCTTTGGCTTTTGGGGACTGGCTTATTTCACTTAGCATGATAGTATTCAGATCTATCCATTTACTGGCAAACTTAATAAAGTCATTCTTCTTAATGGCTAAGTAAACTCTAATATATATGTGAGATATATATATATATATATATATATATATATATATATATATATCACATTTTTTTATTCATTCATCTGTTGAAGGGCACCTAGGTTGACTCCATAGCTTAGTTATTATGAATTGAGCTGCTATAAACATTGATGTAGCTGTATCACTGGAGTATGCTGATTTGAAACCAAGTAAGGCACGTAAGTTATACTTTTGAATTGATGTTTGGTGCCCAAACCTAGCCCCACTCTGAATATAAAAGAGATATTTTGACCCTATTGAGGCTTTGAAGTGGAGAAAAACAAAGGTCACTTGCCTTGGAAATTGTAGACTGATCTGCGAGATAGAGTGTGGCTGACAGGGGTGAGGATCTGGATCTAAGGAAGATCATAGGGAAAGTCTCAAGCCAACCCACCCAAACATATTACAGGAACAGGGATTCTGAGTGAGAGGAGCAATTCAAGCCAGATAGGTCTACAGAGGAATCAGGTGAAGGAGTTTCCCTTACTCTCCAGGAATGTGTCTTCTTCCCCTGTGTTTCCTTTGGAGTCAGTTACCTTCCTTCTGCATTCCTCCCTTCCAAGTCTTCCTCTCTCCCTCCTTCCATCATTTAACATCTGAACGTCTCCTGTATTTGGGGCACTGTATGAAACTCAAAAGCCCCACAAAAGGGTGGAAACAGACACTAGGTCTCAGACTTCATTTAATATGAGTAATTTATAGAGTTGTTCAATTGTCCTGACAGACTCACACTCTCACCTCAGGACACAATAATGCCATTTTGAAAGTGAAAACCTGTTTACACCCATGCACTGTGGTGACCAGAGCCAGATGTAGTAGCACACGCCTATAATCCAAGAGGCTCAGGAAGCTGAAGCAGGAGAGCTGCAAGTTCAAAGCCAGCCTCAGCAACTTAGCAAGGCCCTAAGCAATTCAATGAGACTCTGTCTTTAATAAAATACAAAATGGGGCTGGGAGTGCCTCAGTGGCTAAGTGCCCCTGGGTTCAATTCCTGGTACCAAAAAAAAAAAAAAAAAAATGATGGCCAGGCAAAGAAGGGGTTGAATTCTGCATATAGACTCATGTAACAAGTTTGGCTCATTTGGGTCAGAGATGAAATCAAAGGCATTTTAAATTTTGAAGGCAGTTTCAAAAATTTGAAACAGCAGATTCAAAAGACTATTTCAAAAAACTTCTGCAACAATTATCTGAACTGCCAAATGATAATTAGTACATTGATTTATATTAACCAATAACTAGTCTCTGTAATGTACAACTATTCCATACCACCTGATTTTCTGCACTCACTTTTCCCATTTGAACCTGTCTCCTCCCCCTCCCCTGCTTTCTTCTTTCACTTTTTCCTTTTATTTATTTATTTTTTTTTTGAGAGAGAGAGAATTTTTAATATTTATTTTTTTAGTTCTCGGCAGATACAACATCTTTGTTTGTATGTGGTGCTGAGGATCGAACCCGGGCCACCCGCATGCCAGGCGAGCGCGCTACCGCTTGAGCCACATCCCCAGCCCTCCCTTTTTCCTTTTATTTCCTCTCCTTTTCTCTTTTCCTTTTGTTTATTTTTTATCCCACCTTCAAATTCAATATTGTATTCAGTTAATAATTTGTCACCCTTTAAACCTATATCATATTAGACCTCACTCCTGTTTCACTTGGATTTCTAGAGTTGTAGAGATTGTTAGTAATTACATTTACAATGTACATTAATACATGGTTAATACATGGTGCCCCTGAGTCCAATCCCTTTTAAACTACTACTGTTACTTGTAGCACTCTCTCCTTTCAAAGAGACATTGGAGGTTGAAATTAACACTTGTATTACACTTATCCTATGTATTGAAGCTAAAACACAGGACCACTCACAAAAGAATCTCTTCATAAAAGAACAAGAGGAATCCATCTCAACAGATGCACAAGTCTAAGACCTCTGAAAACATGAGGAAAAAGGCAAATAAGTCTCTCCCCAAAATTTACAATAGAACAAACAAAAGTGTCTTTCATAAATGGGGCTGTGAAAACTGGATAACCGCATGCAAAAGAGTGAATTTGGATCCATTCCACACAGCAAATTAACTGAACATGAATCAAAGACCAAACTATAAGAGCTAAAACGATAAAACTCTTGGGAGAAAACAGAGAAATTTGGATGTGACAATAAACGTCTTTATTATTATTTCAATTGTGCATTTTTATGAAGTACAGGGTGATAATTTGATAAATGTATACAATATAAAATGTGGTATGGTTACATCACAGTAGGTAGTATTTCCACCTCCTTAAACTTTTAAATATTTTTCACACCTGTAATCCCAGTGGCTTGGGAGACTGAGACAGGAGTATCATGGGTTCAAAGCCAGTCTCAGCAACAGCAAGGCACTAACAAGTCAGTGAGACCCTGTCTCTAAACAAAATACAAAATAAGGCTGAGAATGTGGATCAGTGACTGAATGTCCCTGAGTACAATCCCTAGTACCCTTTCCCAAAAAACCTTTTAAATATTTTGATTAACCTATAGTAACTATACATATTTCTGAGGTCAAGTGTGATATTTTAACATATGTATATAATATGTACAGATCACCAAAAACATGAGGAAGCAAAGGAAAAATGCATTAATTGGACTTCATCAAAACAGGAAACTGTTCAGGAGAGGATGAATTAAGTGAAAAGACTACCTACAGAGTAGGAGTAATGTTTGAAAATCATGTATCTGATTAGGGTCTCTGAGAGTACATAAAAACTCTCTCAAAAAGAAAAAGAACAGGGCTGGGGATGTGGCTCAAGCGGTAGCGCGCTGGCCTGGCATGCATGCGGCCCGGGTTCGATCCTCAGCACCACATACAAACAAAGATGTTGTGTCCGCTGAAAACTAAAAAATAAATAATAAATAATTCTCTCTCTCTCTCTCTCTCTCTCTCTCTCTCTCTCTCCCCCCCCTCTCTTTAAAAAAAAAAAAAGAAAAAGAACAACATCCTGGGGCAGTGGCAAATGTCTGTAATCCCAGCAGCTGTAGAGGGTGAGGCAGGAGGATAGTGAGATCAAAGCCAGCATCAGCAACAGTGAGAAGCTAAGCAACTCAGGGAGACCTTGTCTCTAAATAAAACACAAAATAGAGTTAGGGATATGGATCAGTGGTTGAGTGCCCCTGAGTTCAATCCCTGGTGCCCACAACTCCAAAAAAATAAAAAGAACAACAAAAAGAAAAGAGAGGGGGATAACAAGTGTTTGTGAACACATGGAGAAATAGGAAAATCGGCATACAGAGAAGTATGTTTGTGCACACACAAATGCACATGGTGGGCATCTCAGGGTTAACATTTGCTTGCCTAGTAGCATGGGCCCAAAGGTAGCTATGGGAATAGGCAAGTGGGTGAGTGGAAGGAAACCATGTTTTCTGATCTGGCTAGGGAAGGAGGTTGAGGATGTGAAAGCCTGATGGTGTAGAGGAAGTTGATGGGCCATGTCATGGTTTCCAGACAGATGGAAGTGCAGGGAGAGCTGCGGAAAGGCCCATTTCCCATTCACCTGTGCACAAATCACAAAGTTGAGCATGGTATGATCTATGAAAATGCTCAAATGACTAGGAATGAGAAGTAAAATATGTAAGCCCTCACTTACCTACCTTTCTTCCTTCCTTCCCTCCCTTAATCCTTTCCTTCTGCAGCCCCCAATAGCCAAGAGACATCCTTGAGAAGCACCTATTGTACCGGTGCATATGCCTGCTTCTGTGGGCCTCCTCAAAGAGCATCTCACAGAGCCCCTAATGTCTCCAAAAGTGAATTACTAAAGTAGCATGTGTCCTTTCTCATGAGTCTTTATTCACTAAGTACCTGGCTTCCCAGGGATGAACTGGGTGGTGTATGGTGGTACACATGGCCTTTCAGTCCTGACTCCCTTGGCTCATGGCTAGGGCAGGGGAAGAGCAACCCAGGACACATAAATGCAACATGCAATTTCACTCTTTATTATGATAATAAACAGCCATCTTCAGTGGTGAAAAATAATCATAACAACTGGCTTTTTGGATGGTTGTATTACCTGACCCACAAGTTAACTTTGGCTTCTTGAACAGCAAGACTGTCAACCTCAGCCATGGGCATGATTGTAAGTTAGTAAGAGAGACACAATAATGTGGATTAAAAGGAAAATGACATTCAAGGGCTCCTTTCAGGGCATCTGTTTGAGGCCTCCTGTGGATTCTTGACCTAGAAGGAATGAAGGAGTTAGGCTTTTAGAAGAACCAGGTGCCCTGATGGGGTTGGTGCATCCCCAACCCCATCCCCAGGCCACCACCTTTCCAAAGGTTCAGAGTCCATTTTTCATCCCTTGATTCCCATACCTCACCTGGAACACAGTGAAGACCTGACCAACTCTGGTTAGTTCTCCCTCTTGTCTTCAAGGCACCTGAAAAACAGGTGATCTCCATAACATCCCAGGACATGCACACTGGCTACAAAATGCCACCTCTTAATGCCACTCTTATGCTAGGATACATGAGCCAGAATGAGTACCATTGTAATGATGAATAATGACCTTATGAAAACTAAAATATCTATGACTAACATTCATGCTCACCAGAATTCAAAGCAGAAAATCAGGAGTGTTTAGAAAAATAAATGATATTAACATATAATGACATCAAAGATGCTCAAGAAAATAAGACACTGAAATTCAAAAATAAAAATGTTCCAGTCACTTCCAAATCCAGGTATATGGCACATATTATAGCATTTGCCATCTTAAGGTGTATGATTCAATGGTTTTCTAGTATATTTACAAGATTGTACAACCATCACAATTATCCAATGCCAAAACTGTTTCACCATCTTAGCAAAATCAAACACAACTCCTTACCTGTTAGCAGTCACTCCCCAGTTCTACCTGTCCCCAGACCTGGGAAACCTTATTCTGTTTTGTGTCCTTATGGATTTGTTCATTTGGGGATTTTTCATAAAAAATATGAAATGATATTTGTAGTCTTTTATAACTGGCTATTTCGCTTAAGCATAATATTTTCAAGGTTCATGTTATAGAGTGTATCACAATTTTATTCTACACCTTGTTATACAGTGTATCACAATTTTATTCTATTTTATTGCTTAATAATATACATATATGTGCATATATCTGGATGTGTATATCTCATATTAATTTATCCATTCATAAACTGATGAACACTTTGGTTGTTTCCATTTTGGGGCTATTATCAATAATGTTGCTATGAACATTTGTGTACAAGTTTTCATGTGAACCTATGTATTTATCTGTCTTGGTAGAATTGCTCATTTATATGGTAACCTCATGTTTAACATTGTGAGGAACTGCCAACCCACAATGATTGCACCATTTTCCATTCTCACTAGCCATGTAGGACGGTTCTGATTAATCCATGTTTGCCAACACTTGTTATTTCCATTTTTAAAAAATCACATTCATTGTGGTGGGAAACAAGTGGTATCTCACTTTCTGATTTGCTTTTCCCAGGTGACTAATAATGCTTAGTATCTTTCCAAGTACTTTTTGTATATTTGTGTGTCTTTTTTTGAAAAAAAATGTCTATTTAGTTACTTGGCCATATTAATTGGGTTACATGTCTTTTTATTGTTGAAGAGTTTTTTTGGCGTTGGTACCAGTGATTGAACTCAGAGGCTTTCGCACACTGAGCCACACCCATAGCCATATTTTCTATTTTATTTAGAGACAGGGTCTCACTGAGTTGCTTCAGTGCCTCACTGTTGCTGAGGCTGGCTTTGAAATTATGATCTTCCTGCCTCAGCCTCCCAAGCCACTAGGATTACAGGTGTGTGCCACTGTGACTGGCTGAAGAGTTTTTTTATGGATTCTGGATATGTCCTTTATCAGACACAAAGTATATAAATATTTTCTCTTATTTTGGATTGCCTTTTCACTTTATAGTGTCCTTTAATGCAAAAAAAGTTAGAAATTCTGATGAACTCCACTAAATTTTTCCTTTTTTCTTGCACTTTTGCTGTCATATGTCAGATACCATTGTCTAAGTCAATGTCGCAAAAATTTACTCCTATGTTTTCATCTAAAAATGTTAATGTTTTGGCTTTAACTTTTAGGGCTTTTTAAATATTTATTTTTCAGTTTTAGGTGGACACAACATCTTTATTTTATTTTTATGTGGTGCTGAGAATCAAACCCAGTGCCTAACACATGCTAGGCGAGGGCGCTACCACTTGAGCCACATCCCCAGCCCAACTTTTAGGGTTTTGACCCATTTTTAATTTGCTTTTTTATGGCATGAGAGTAGGGAATAAATTCATCTGTAAGTAGATATCCAGTTGTTCCTGTACCAGTTTTTTAAAAAGGCTATTTTCACACTCTGACTGAAATGCAACTGACCATAAAAGTTGTTTTTTTTTATTTGAACTCTTATTTTATTCTATTCATATACATGTCTGTTTTAAGGCCTATACTATCCAGTACAAATTGTTTACTATAAGTTTACAGCCACATTTTAGTGAGTCCTCCAATTCTGTTCTTCTCTTTCAAGATTATTTTTCTTTTCTAAGTTAACTGTATTTTCTTGGGAATTTTAGGATCAATTTGTAAATGTCTACAATGTAGGAAGCTAAAATTTTGATATAGATTGCATTTACACTGAATCTGCAATATAAATTTGGAAAGTGACTGCCATCTAAACAATATTTAGTCTTCCAATCCAGGTCCATGGGATGTACATCCATTTATTTAAATCTGTAATTCATTTCTACAATGCTTTATTGAGTTTGGAGTGTATGCTTTATACTTTTTGATAAATATGTTCCTAAATATCTTACTTTTTTTTGAACCCGGAGAAGCTTAACCACCGAGAGACACATCCTCAGCCCTTTTTATTTTGAGACAAGGCCTCACTAATTTGCTGAGGCTGGTCTTAAACTCACTATCCTCCTGACTCAGCCTCCCAAGCTGCTAGGATTATAGGCATGTGCCCCCAAATCCAGCCTAAATATGTTACTTTTTGTGGTACTGGGGATTGAACCCAGGGCCTTGTATATGTGAGGCAAGCACTCTACCAACTGAGCTATATCCCCAGCCCTAAACATGTTACTTTTTGATGCTATTGGAAATGGAATTTTTTTCTTTATTTTATTTTTCTGATTGTTCATTGCTAGTATATGGCAATATGGTTGATTTTTGCATATTGATTGAGTGCCCTGAAACAGTGCTGACCTAACATACTAATTTTAAGTTTTTGGTGGTTTCCTTAGAATTTGATATCATGCTTAGAATTTGAGATCATGCTATCTGATTTAAATATTGCATTGTTTTAAAATTACTTACATTATCACGATAACATTAATATATATTTTCTCATGAGCCCATTTTGGAAACAAAATATACAAGTGTTATTTTTACAAATTAGTTGAAAATTTCCATTATTAAATTCCCACTTCTTCCAATTCAAGTCTATCCCCAGAGACTCTCAGCACTCACTTCTGAGAGCGCTCAAGGCTCTGCATCTCATACTTGGTGGAGAAAGGCTGTGCTATTCCCTGCTGCTCCTGGTAGAGGTCAGGCACATAGTTGGAGGAGGGTGTAAGCATGGGGATGGAGAAGGCGCTCTGGGTCTCTTTGGGGCTGGCATTCCTCACAATCATCTCATCATTCACGATGCACAGACTAAAGGAAAGGTGAATTCTCAAATAATCAGACAAATGGACAACCCCACACTCCCAATGGTGATCCTGTTTCCATTGCTACTCAGCAACCAGATTCCTTTCAAACCCCTACACTGCCTACCTCTTAGCTCTCTTGGCTGGTAACCTTAACCCATGCTAGAACCTACCTTTTGAGAGATTGTCTACTACCTTCATTACATTACAGATTTAACTCCCTTTATTTAAAAGCGGGCACTCTTCCCCATTTACAGAGGAAGTCAACTAGTTACAGAAAAGTCTTATAATTTGACAAAGGTCACACAGCTAATTAATAAGTGTTAGGATAAATGAGAATCTATTCTGACTTTAGATTCCATGCTCTTAACCACTATTCTAGACTTCTCCTTGAATCTATCTGTTGGCTTTCCCCAGTGTAGAGAAGACCCCAAGACAATACTAATCGCACTACTGAATGGAAGCTTGGATGGTGTTACCACTGCCATCCACAACATTGTGCTTACCTGGAATTGCTGCCAGAAGTTAAGATGAAGGTCCGGGTGAAGGCACGAACAGAACCCTGAGACTTTCCTTCCACTTCAATGACAATAAACAATGATGCCCCCTTAGACCTGCATATTCATGTTTACATACAGTGTTCCCCAGTAAGGGTCTTGCCTGATACTCACGAGCACCCTGAAGAAAACCAAACTCCAACAACTTTTTACTGGGAATTAGGAGGGAATTTCAGGGTTTGAGGCAGCCACAGTAGAAATAAATCAGCTCCCACTGAAAAGACCCCCTAACGTGGGTTCCTTGACAAACATAAGCTCACTTGATTCATTTTTCACAGCTGCCCAAGAGATGAATATTATTAGCCCCATTTTTCTTTTTTTTTAATTTTGAAGTTGTAGATTTTGTTTGTTTATTTTTATGTGGTGCTAAGAATCAAACCCAGTGCCTCATAAGTGCTAGGCAAGTGATCTGCCACTGAGTTACAGCCCTAGCCCCCCCCCCCGATTATTCAAGTGAGGAAACTGAGGTGTTAAGTATCAGGCCAGATTTAACACATTAAGGACCTGGAATGAGAGCCATAAAACTCCACAGCCTGTGTTCCTAATGCCTGAGTTGTGTAGGGCAGACACACATGGATGTAGATCAGATCAGTCACTTGCGAGAAAAAAAATAGGGTGGGAGAACAAAAAGGGAGTCATACAGGAAGGGAAAAGAAAGGAAGGAAAGAAGCTAGGGATATAGCTCAGTGGTAAAGCATTTGCTTAGCATGTGTGATGCTCTTGGTCTGATCCCCAGTAGCAGTGGGGAAAATATGAAAGGAAGAAAAAGGAGAAGAAGGAAAAGAATGTGGGCTCAGAGAATACTGGGAGGGAACCCAGCAAGGAGAAGGGAGTCATGAGCACTCTGGTAAGGGGCATCTGCAGATACTCACCTTCCTTGAACAATCCATTGACAGAAAAACAGAGCATCATTTCCTGAAATGGAGGAATAAAAATCTAGGTCTTTCATGATCCTTCAGAAATTTACTACCTATGTCAAGAAACTTCAGAAACTTCAGAAACCTATGCCTGCCTGAGGGAAGAAATGGGTACTCACTGTCTGGACACATAGGTCTATCACATACGAGTTAAAATCATGCTGAGTTTTCGGCAATACACTGAGGCAGTTCACAATGTCACATTTTGTGTGCTTTAGCAGCTGCATCCGCAAAACTGTATGGGGAAGAAAAGCAAAGATGGGGACTGGAAAATTGTTGCCCCATGGCTTATTATTGAGTCCTTGACATCATATTTCTCATGCCAAGCTTCTCTTATCACAGACTTACAAGGGTCCTTGTGTTTCTTTATATTTCTATTATCCTTGAAATACTCTTCCAAGCTATTCCTAAAGAAAAAGAGGAACAGAGGGTGGTAGTCTAGCCAGTGCAGGTATTTCCAGGAGAGAGCTACATGGTCCCAGGCCAGAGTCTGAATTGTGATACTCACGGGTCTGGGTCCTCAGGGTTGAAGGGAATGGTCAGGGAGAAGCAGGCCTCATCATGGTAAGCATCAAGGAGACCGCGTCGATCTCCATAGTCATAAATGAGGTAATACCTGTGGAGAAGCAAAGGGGACAGGCTATCTCTGGGGCCCCGCCCCCAAATGATACCTTAAAATACTGTGAGCAGACCTGTGCTAAGTTAACCCAAACTGTGCCAGCCCTCCCTGCCCTCAAGATCCCAGGAGAACTTACTGAAGCAGGAATTGCAATACTAGACTCTTCAGATTATCACATCCTTTATAGCTTTCCTGAAATGAAGACACCTTGAAACTACATGATTGACAAAACCTCCATTGCAACACCTCAAATATTGATGATCCCTCCTCACCTTACAAGGTTTTATTATTTCAGGTGTTTCATTGTCAATTCCAATTGATTCTGGTAACTCCTGGCCATCCTTGAGAAGGGAAGGGGAGGTCAACAGTGAAGATCAGGGTGGTGGCACTGCATGAGCAAGGAGTTAAACAGGCCCAGGGGGAAACAAGGGCCAGAGGCCATGTATAAAATGGCCTTGGATATTCCATGGGTGAGATCACACTTGGTGTCTGCCATCATGAGCTCTTGGAAATCTCTGCCAGTATATGCACCCTGTGAGTGGGTGTGTATGGGTGTGTGCACGTGTGTTCTCCCTAGGGAAAATGTCCATGCCATGGAGAATCCATGCCCTTTAAGAAAAATGAGGGTCTGGTGCACACGCACACGTAATCTAGGCAAGGCCCACAAGGCCTGGGGCCAGCAAGGAGGTCAGGCATGTGAGTAAGAGGAGACAAGACCGGAAGTGCGTACTTACCAGGCGTAACAAATTGGGGAAACAATCCTGGATAGCACTGTGCAAATGAAAAATCTAATGAAGTGAGGTGACAGTGGAGGGTTGTGCACACTCTCTCCCTCTTGCTCTCCTCCCTCTCCCTCCCCCTGGGTACCTCCCATCTACACTGGCCTGGCCCCCTCCTCCAGGGCCCACCCTGCCTCCCTTACCTTCTTCCGGGTCCCCCCATGGAAGGCTCTGAAGGGAGCAGGGAATGGGGTGGGAGACCAGGGCTCTGCTACTGTGCTGGGTGTCCAGCCTTCCGCGTGGCATGGCCTGGCCTGGCCAGACCAAGACCAGGTCATACTCTCGCCTCCCAGGATAGGATGCTGGGTGGGGGTGGGGGTTTGGTGAGTGAGGCAGGCAGGGGAAGGCAGGGGTATGGCCACAGAAAGGGAGTGAAGGCAGGGGATGGAGGGATGGGGAAAGAGGAAGCAAAGCAAAGAGAAGGGGAAGATGCTGCCCCCTGGTGCTGGAGGTCAAGGCAGAAGTGAGAAGAAACCAGCTGCCCTACTGCAGCCCATTCCTTCACCTGCCCCTAGCTGGCCCTGCAGCCCCAGGCAGGAATGCAAACATGTACCTGCTGGGCTGGGGCCCACAGGATGCAGGTTCAGCCTCTGTCTCCTGTGTGGGCCCAGAGGGGGCCAGGTATGGGAAAAGAAGCCGCCCCCAGGGGAAGTGTCATTCCCAGCACCAATAGTGAAGAATCAGGCACCAGCTCAGCATGTGACAGAGGGTCTGTGGCCCCCTCTTATGAGCACCAGGTTCCCTCATGGTGGTCCCTGTGCACCTGTGCCTGTCTGAGTCAGTGTCTTGCCCAAGGAAGCATCTCGACTTGGGCTACCCAGGGCTGCTCTGAGGGACCAGGTGGGATGTGGAGTGGGGGAGAGAGCAGCAGTGCTCCTGAGTGGCCTGTGCTCCCGCCTTCTCCTCCTCCTCCTGCCCCTCCTTTGCCCTCTGCCTTCCCCTCCTGTCTTGGGAAGGCCTCTGCTCGCTGTCAGTGGCCCACCTCTGGCTCCTTGACTCAGGGAACCCCTGTTTCTCCCCAAGGAGGAAACAGTTCCCACCAATGGCTTAGAGGAACAGATGTTGTGATGGTAGCCACCCTGGTCCTCTGCACGGGCATAAAATCTCCATGTCAGCCTGGGACAGGAAGGGGGACCTTTATGGAACATGAGAAGAAGGGCCACTCATAGGACAGGGGAGGAAAGCCCAGCCCCATCTTCGGAGGGCTTGCTGGAGGAAGCCAGTGCAGAGGGGCGGGAAACACACCCCAGTCCAGCTGAAAAAGGGGAGCAGGTTGCAAGAAGGAAAGCAGACCTGTGGGCACAGCTGAGGGACACAGATAGAGGAGAGGGTGTGGCCTGTGATCCTTCCAGAGGGCCAAGGTTGCATCCTCCTGCAGAGGTGGACTTCAGGGGGAGCTCCGGCTCCCAGGAGGCAAAGGTCCCCAGGAAGGGTGACAGGTGTTACCAGGCATTATCTACCTTACATAAGCAGACTGCTCTGGGAAGTCACTGCACAGAGGGTTCCCTTCTAGCCACAGCTCTTCCAGCTCCATCCCTTTCAGCTTCTCCAACTCCTTGGAGGTCCTCAGCTGAGAAAGATGGGGAGGGAACCGGTTAAGGAGACCCAGGGAGAGAGGGACCCAGGGAGAGAGGGACACCTGGGAACCTGCACCCAGATACCTCCACTCGCAGGTGCTTTTGTCTGCCTCTTGCCAACATCCTGCTGTGCACTACCAGCCACCCACAACCCAAATTTCATCTTGCTCTCTTCTCACCTCATTTTTGGACAGGTTCAGGATCTTGACTTGGGGGGCTTTCTCTACAATGTCAGACAGGCCATCCAGCCAGTATAGTTTGTTGTTACACAAGTTCAAGGACAACAGCTTTCGGGAAGAAATGGTTAGTGTAATGATTACTATTGAGAGTGGGGAATATACATCTACCCTTCACAACATCCCTTCCACCCTTCTACCAAAATACCAGCCCTGGGCCTAAGATCTCACCTCAGGGAAATTCCTTTCAATGATCTGAAGGGTAGCAAACATACACTGTCTTCGGTTTAGGATCATGTCAATGTCATGTTCCATCAAGTCTTCAGGAAGACAAATAAACAAACAAACAAACAAAAAACGAGTCTTCAGGAAGCCAGGAGAAGGGGATCAGAAAGCTCAGAGGGGTCTGTGTGGAGCAGCAGTAGCAAGAACCCCCTCCCCAATTTTCCATTTCTATGTCTCCCTGCCAGGCAGACCCCTCTGCCCTCACCTGCCCTAAGAATACTGTTGTCAGTCATACCTGGGTCAAAGCGGAGCTTCTGGAGATCAAGGGCTTGCTGTGAGACATCATATCGTTTGTTCATCGTCAGCTGCAGAGACAGAGATGGAGAAAGGGGCTTTGAGGCTGTGGGGGTGGTTGTGACAGGGACATCACTAGGTGGAGGTTGAAATGTGGGCCAGGAAACTTTTCAAACAATGTGCCTTAGGTCTATATTACCATTAGCTTCTCCATTTTTTCTGGAGTGAATTTATTCTGCAAGGTATTCGGTTCAGTACAGGGATTGACAAAGATCGATATCTACGGGAAGAAGAGGCAGAGTAAGCATCAGGGTCCAAAGATAACCAGCCCCTGTTCATTCCCCTCCCCAATCCCAACAAAACTAAGGAATGATCTCAGCCTATACCTTTTGATTTTCCTCATCACAAATTTTGCAGTTGACATCTTTCAATGCAGAGGCAGTACTAGCATCCTGGACAAAAAATTGGGCCCGATTTTTGATATAGTGGAACTACAGGGAATGGAGGCAGAAGCAATAATGTCAGATGCCAATGTCCCTGCTGAGGCAGACCTCTTCCCCTCCCCTGTGCCCATCAGCTGGCTTCACCATCTTCTCTTACATCAATTGGTGTAAAGGGGACACAGCAATGGCTCAGGATTGAATTCATTAGCCAAGTCTTATTATACTTCATCCCATAAGGAATCTAAAGGTAAAAAGAAGGGACGAAACAAAGACAACATGGAATTAAAGGCAGCTATCATACACAATCAAGAATTTTACTGTGACCTTCTCCAGAGTTCTAGCTAGGTCAGGCATGGTGGCACAAACCTGTAATCCCAGTGGCTCAGGAGGCTGTGGCAGGAGGATCACAGGTTTGAAGTCAGCCTTAGTAATTTAACAAGGCTATAAGCAACATAGTGAGACCCTGTCTCAAAATTAAAAAAAAATAAAGGGGTCTGGAGTTGTAGCTCAGTGGTAAAGTGCTTGCCCAGCATGTGTGAGGCACTGGGTTTGATGTCAGCACCACATATAAATCAATAAATTAAATAAAGGTTTATCAACAACTAAAAATTTTTTAAAAAAATAAAAAGGACTGGGGATGTGGCTCAGTGGCTAAGTGCCCCTGGGTTCAGTTCCTGGTACCGAAAAAAAAAAAAATAGTTCTAGCTAGACATGGTAGCACATGCTTATAACCCTAGCAGCTCAGGAGGCTGAGGTAGGAGGATCACAAAATTGAGACCAGCCTCAGGAACTTAGTGAGGTCCTAAGCAACTTAGTGAGAACCTGTCTTAAATTAAAAAGTAAAAAAAGGACTGGGGATATAGCTCAGTAGTAAAGCACTTCTGGATTCAGTCCCTAGTACCTCCCCGCAAAAGACTTTTAATGTGGGGACAACTGACATGATACACCTTTTGGTTTTCTTTCTTTTTGTTTTGGGTCAATACATGGATTTCTTAATTGTCCTTTCTCTGTATTGCAAATTGATCTTCAAAATAATAAAATTTAGCTGTTCTAAATGGCCTTAATTTATAAGATTCCAGGAGATTTTACATATTGAATATCCTTCCTGACCATCTAACAAAGATTTCAGAGACTCATAATCCTACATGCAGCTTGAGCCAAAGCAAGGCATCCAGTGGGAATCTGTTCCATATTCTTGGCAGTAGTCCACCTTTCCCTTTAGACAACCTTCCCTTTTAATTCATTTTCTGGACCTGTCCTTAGATGGTATCAACCCAATTCCCTCTGACCTACCTCTCCTGCACCTTACCTACATATTATCAGGACACTCACTGTGATCTTGAACCTTCTCCCCACAGCTTCATCCTGTGTGCTCCTTTTCATTTCTTTTTCTGAAGGAATTTTATCTTGGCATTCCTTATCCCATTTTATATTCCCATTGTTGACTTGGAAGGTAGAGGAGTCACTGGGAGAAATGGACAAAAGAAGGTATCCATAAATGTACAGAAATGCAATTTTAAAAAAGAAAAACAAGATTGAAATTTTAAAATGTATAGAAATGCTACAAAGTCTCCTACACAGTCTCAACTCACTGATTACATGACCTATCATTATGACTGCTCTATATTCTACTTTTATCACTCTTCACTTTTTCAGTGAGAGAAGAACAAGATAACAGAGAATGAAAGAGTTGCACAGTCCTATGGATTGCTAAATTTAAAACGGGTTGTCTGGTAACTTACTGTCTTACTTCAGGGTCCTCATGGACATCCACCATCTGGTTGTTTCCATCATCCTTCTGGAGGTTTGATGGTGGAAGCTCATTTTTATCATCTTCATAATGTACGTTTTCCTTGTCAGAATTCCCTTGGAAAGAATTCTCACCTTTATCTTTTTCTTGCAGAGAGCTTTCATCATTTTTTTCTGAAATTGGGAACAAAAACACAAGTTTAAAGACACATAAATGGTCCACTTATGATACACTACATCAACGGTTAACAGTGTGGTAGGGCAAGCAAAATGTCAGCCTGCTCCAAGGACCAATCATACAACCCTCCCCCCAACAACAACAACCAAAAAAACTCCTCTGTCTGTCCAGACATGAGACCCTTTTCTCACTGGTGGTACATTCAGGGGAGATATCTTGGAAGAGGAAGAAATTAATGCTAAACCTCATAAAATGTGAAGCAGTACTTATAAAGAACTGAAGTGTAAGAATTCACAGGTTGAAATGAATATCTACACCAGGAAGATATCCAAATCTTGCCTTCTCTGATGTTTCTTTAATCTAACAACATGACTAAAACCTCATAGATAATCTCATGTTTCATGTAGACCTGGTTATCATATTAATTATATTATTCAGATTGTCTATATCCTTATAGATTTTATGTCTAGCAATTTCTATCAATTTCTGAGAGTGGGATGTTAAATGCCCCAATTATTATTTCTCCTTTCAGCTCCATCAGTTTTTGTCTCATTTACTTTGAGGCTCTGTTGTATGGAATCGTGTATTATTAGTCAGTTTTGCATTACTGTAACAAAATATCTGAGAGAAATAAAATTTTAAGAAAGAAAGTTTTATTTTGGCTCATACTTTCAGAGGTATCAGTCCATGATCACTTGACCCTGTTTCTTTGGGTCTATGGTGACACAGTACATCATGAGCAAGCACATAAGGAGGAGCTTCCCATCTCATGACAGCCAGGAAGCAAAGAAAGAAATAGGAAGGAGCCAGGGTCCTGCTTTTCCAGGGCATGACCCAGTCCTGACTTTCTCCCAGTAAGCTTCACCTCTTAAAGGTTCCATCACTTCCCAATAGTGTCACTGGCTAGGAACTAAGCCTTTAAAAACACACGGGCCTTTGGAGGACCCTTCTCCAAATCATACCAAGTGTATACACACGTAGGATTCTTATGTCTTCCTGTGGGACTAAACCTCTTACTATTATAAAACATTTTCTTTGTCTCTACTATTTTTAAAATTTAACTACGAAGACTACTTTATCTGATATTTCAGCTTCAGGTATACCTGTAAAGTGTTTTGATTGTATTCCTGACTGTATCCATCCTAGAAATTTCCTTTATAATATGCACACTCTCTGCCAAAATATGCACTTCACCATGTGGTAAGATCCAGAAGTTCAATTTTTATCTACAAAAAGATAGCACCAATTCTGTCTCCCATGGGTATATTCACTAAGGGCATTTTATTTTTGTCACATTCAATGAAACAATGTACCAGTAGTGGTAATAACAGTGGTTTTTCTGGAGATAGGGTTTAACGGAATTGGGCTTTCAGAAAGCTTCCTTTTGACCTCTAACTTGAACGTTCTCTAGGTTTGTATTTTATATATATTATACATTAATTATTCATTGTTGTCTCAGGACACACTTATAAGTAATAGTTAATTGACCTGCAGTAAAAAAAAAAAAAAAAGTCCTGTTATTCACAACCTTTGGAATTTCCCTGTGTAGGGAAGGCACTGGAAGTGAAATTAAATGTGGGTAGAACATTTGATCTATACATTCCACTTGCTCAGACTAAAAATGTGGATGTGGTCATGTACAGTTAAGTAGAACAAATAAAAATAAATAAATTCTAAAAATGTGGATGTGGCCTGGAGTACTCTTTCTCTCAAACTCTATCTCCAACTGATTAGGAAATTCTCTTAGTTCTACCTTCAGAATATACCCAGAGTCTAGCCACTTCTCACCTCTTCCATTGCTACCACCACCAACATCTATCTCCTAGATTAGACAGCTTTCTAAATGGCACTCTTAATTTAACACCTGCTCTCTTACCATCTATATTCCACAAATCAGGCAGAATGATTTTTTAAAAGCACAAGGTAAATTTTATCATTCTTTGGCTCAGAATCCTGTTACAGGGGTTAAAAACCCATCAATACATTGCAAAGCTAGGAATATATAAGGATATTCCAAAACAATAACAAAAAAAAACCTTAGTGGAGACATCTGTAGAATACAAAGAAAACAACTTATTCTTATGAAAATTTGAAAACAGAGAAGAATCAAATATTTATTCTCTTTCCTATAAAAGTTAATATAAAGATACACAAAATGTTGATGAGGGTTTCTCTTTATAAGAACATTTCAGCTAATACATAAAAAAAAAGGTAGAATTTTACTATGATCATTTAAAAACTGCTAATTAATTAAAAGATCTATATAATAGATAACAATAGCAGGTAAACCACATCAGAAAATAGGAAATAACCAAGCATCATGTGCTTTGTAATATAGGGCACAATCTATCAAGTATTCTTTCCCAAAACATTAAATCTTCATGATACTAAGCTTCAGCAGCAATTTAGGTATCATCATCATGGTGATGCACAGAATCAAATGCATGAAAATGACTCCATTTTAACAAATAAATTGAGAAGAGGATGATATGTGAACATATTTAGTGTTGTATCTTGCATGCTATTGGATACATTATGCATATATACAGACATTTTCAAAATGAAATCATATGGTAAAATATCTATAACTTGTTTCATTTCATATTTTTATATATTGCATGTTCAGAAATAATATTTAATTGAGCTTTATCATTTATTAAATTAATATGCTTTTCCTTTAAAGATACTGTGAAAATTAAAGCTAAGATCACTTGTTTACCAGAGCAAGAACTGAGGGTTGACTATCACTAACTGGGAATCTCAGAAAAGGATAAATATTAATCCAAAATATATTTTTCATATTTTTTAAAATGTCTAAATAACAATTTCTGACATTAATATGTTATATTATTTTTTAAAATATTTTTAGTTGTAGGTGGACACAATAACTGTTTATTTAGTTTTATTATTTTTTTATGTAGTGCTGGACATCAAACCCAGTGCTTCACACGTGCTGAGCCACAAACTCAGCCCCTAGATTATTATTTTAGTTAAAATTTTATCTAGGTGCAGTGGTACATGCCTGTAATCCTAGCAGCTTGGGAGGCTGAGTCAGGAGGATCACATGTTCAAAGCCAGCCTCAGCAATTTAGGGAGTCCCTAAGCAACTTAGCAATACCCTGTTTCAACAACAACAACAAAAAAGGGCTGGGGATATGACTAAGTGGTTAAGCACCCCGGGGGTCACTTTCTAGTACCTAATAATAATAATAATAATAATAATAATAATATCAAGTTATTATCAAATTAACAAATAAAATTTCAAAGTTTAACAAATCTTTCCAAGTTTTTGTTATTATAAGCAATTCTACTAAGCACAGGATTATACACACATTCTCTGCACATGTTCACAGTTTTTCAAGCAATACTTTTGTAACTGTATTACTTAAATCAAAACATGCTTTACATTGAGACTATTTTATGACATTTAAAACTATATATCATACTTCTTTATGTGATAATCAATAGTGAGTGAATGAGCCTATATCTTCATCTGTGTGCTAACATTTTAAAAGTTCATATAACTTGAAACAATCATTATTTTTCAAATTTATCTTTTTGAAAAAATTTGTCTCTACTGAATACACATACATATGTATGTGTGTGTGTGTGTGTGTATATATATACATACACACACATACATACAAGCAATGTTTTTTATATTTTTGTAAGTCTGGAGGACAGTAGTGTGAAGAGGATTCATTATCTATTGTTAGCTGGGTAACTAGGATCAATTGTTAACCAGGTGGCTGAAATCTCAGAGAATAGTTGAAGACTGGAAGAGATGAGTGTCTCATAAACAACAGGCAAAGAGTCAAGGACAGGGGCATAAATGAGAATGAGCAATGGCAATATAATAAAATGAGAAAGAAATATCTGTGGTACTAAATCTATGCTAGACAATATGTCCATCTGGAAAATTCCATAGAAGGTTTATTACACCTGTTCTCCGGCTCCTAAACATTAGAAGACACAATGAAGAATATAAAAACTAAGATAATAAAGGACTATACCAAACTAAGCATTTGAAAAAAATAAATGTAGTTTTGCTTCCAGCAACAAAAGACTAGCTAAGTTGGATCAAATGTCCAAGGAAAAACATCTAGAAAAGTGGGGAAAATCATTTAAAATAAAAATTTATTTACAAGGGGAGGGAATGGTGGAGGTAAAGGAGAGGTTCTGAGGAACAAAACTGACCAAATTATACTGTTGTATTGTGTGCATGTACAAATATACAACAATGAATCCCATTATAATGCATAATTATAATGCATCAATAAAAAATAGAAAAAAATAGGGCAAAAATACCTCAAAGTTAATCTCAACAATTGAATTGAGGCTGTTTTTTGCTAGCAGCAGTTAATGATTCCTAAGGAGGCATGTAGTGTGCTGATATGTTATGAATTCATGCCAGATTTCCACAGAGTCATGGGACTAAGAGCATAAAATATGAAGGTAGACCTGTCCCAGAGAAAAGACCCTGGCAAGCCACTCTGGCTAAAATAGGGACCTTCAAGAGCTATGTCTCAAACGTAAATTGAGAACAAACTAGTCCTTCAAGGGATAGAAACCTGATTAATTATCTCAATCACCAACGGGATTAAAGTGATTTTTTTCAAATATTCTTATTGCTGTATTAAAATTAGACATAATACTGGGATTCAGAATGCTATATTGGTACATGCACAAAACTGATCAATCTCATTTCCCAACACCTTTCATTTCCTGCTCTTCTTCCCTCCCCCATCTGCTTGCTCTACTTTACTCTCCCTTCTATTTTTATTACAATTAGTACATTATAATTACAAATACATTAAGGGATTTAAGAAAACAACACTGACTGTTAAAGGAAAAATGTTCAACCTCCTCAGCAGTCAAGATTTTTTTTGGAGGGGTTTATGTGTTGTTTTGTTTTTCTTAAATTTTCAGTCTCAGCGACTGCCCCATCCACCCTCCCTCTGAGCTCCGGTAGCCACAGAAGCAAAGGCGCTGCAAACTAGGTCTAGCGCAGCGCCACTCACGTGGGCCTGGGACGCAGGCTTCCAGGGACCGCGGCATTTCTTGCTGGCTGGTTGCGAGGCTAAGATCCGTATCCCACCCCCACCAACCCCCAGCCCCCAGCCTCCAACCCCACCCCCCAACTCCCAGTGGCGCCAGCAGAGGCGGAGGTTGCGGCAAGGGCGGGGCGGGTCCACCGGGTTCAGGCTTTTTGTTACACTTTTAGGAGATTTACCAGAAAAAAAATTTCTTCTCTGGAGGGAGACTCATTCATTCCAGGGCTGAAATAAATAAATCTACAATAAATTACATGTAGTTTCCTGAGAAAATTGTGAAAAAGGAGATAAGATGGCATGAATTAAATTAGAATGACAATAAAAACCACAAAATTGAGATAATTCAAATAATGACAGTTTTTCAACAATATAAAATATTTAAAAATTCAGCGAAGAATTGCAAAATATGATCAATCTGCAGAATCACTAGAACTAAAAAATTCAATAACTTAAATGAACAATTATATGACTAGCAATATGCCATAACAGACATGTTTGAAGAGAGAATTGGAATTTCGAAAGAAGAGACTGAAGAAAATATCCAGAATGAAGTATAAAGAGATGAAATGATGAAGAACAGAGCAATATGGGATCAAATTAAAGGAAATTCGGTAAATAAATCAAACATTTTATGTTTCCTAGAAGGAAGGAGAGAAAATAGTGCAGAAAGGGAGTATTTGAGGGGCTGGGGTTGTGGTTCAGTGGTAGAGCACTAGTCTGGCACATGTGAGGCACTGGGTTGGATCCTCAACACCACAAAAAAACAAAATAAAGGTATTGTATCCACCTATAATTAAAAATAAATATTTAAAAAGAGAGTATTTGAGAAAAATTTAACAAGAATCAAAAGATGTCAAGTTACAGATGCACAAAGCAATACATATTGTCAAGCATATTGGGTATGAGGAAAACCTAAACTAGGATCATCATAGTAAAGCTGTTGAAACCCCAAAAGAGGAAATAATTGAAGAAGAAACAGAGAGAGAAAGACTAACACCTAATTTTAAAACAGAAATAATGGTACCTTGAAGAAAATGAAAGTATACATCCATAGTGCTCAAGTAAAATAACTGCACAGTTAGAATTTTATGTCTACAAAAACTTGTCTTTCAAAAACATAAGTTAGAGATTTTAATGCAAACAAACCTAGGCAAATTTGTCGCCAATTCAAAACTAAAGAGATACCCTTGTGACAGTGGTACACTTTATGCTTTGAATATAATCCTTGCTTCTCTGCCACTGCAATTGATTTTTAAAAACAGACATGTTTCTTTCTCTTCCTCTCTCCCTGCTCCTCCCTAATCTCTTCCCCTCCTAAAATCTGGAGAAACAGGATTATATTTCTTCTCCATCCTAGACAGAGTTATCTGTCCTTGAGCACACATCCACCACAGGAACAAAGTTATTCAGACTTTGAAAATGTTACCAGAAGATCTCTGAAATGACTGTCTCCCAGATTAACAAGTCATTACAACTGTGGACAGAACATGTGGAATGTAATCTTTGAATCAAGTCTTTAAAAGTCCCGCTGCACTCTCCCTGATACAGAGAGCCACAACTTTTGGGACAAGGGTCCCCTGGGCTTCTCCACTAGAAAAACAATAAAACTTCTTTTTTCTTGTTCTTCAAAACTGTGTCCTAATTACTGGATTGGCACTGGGGGACAAGGACCAAGCTTTCTGTAACATCCGTAAATTAATGAAGTATGATCCTAGATAGAAGCAGGTAAATGTAAGAAAGAATGAAGAATAATGACACTAGTAAATATATAGGAAAATCCAAATGAGCACCAACTGAATAATCTAGATAAATTTCTTGGAAGAATTTAAATATATAGGTAAAAATAATTAAAATGCACAATAATAAAACAGGACATTATAAATCTGGAAAGCATGTATTATGCAAGGAAATGTAAAAGAACTAATTATATTAGAATATGATAAGGCAGAAATGCACACTATAATCTGAAGTCTAAATACTATAAAAATAACAAGAAAGTTTCACTACTAAGGCAAAATGGAATAATTTTAAAATAATGGTAATATTACAAAATAAAGGAGAAATTAAAATAAGAAAACAAATGTAAAGTATATAGAAAGATGGTATATTTAATCCAGATTATATCAGGAATTACATGTAAATGGAATGAAGACTTAAAATTAAAAAGTACAGATCACGGGCTGGGGGTATAGCACAAGGCCCTGGGTTTCACACCCAGAAATACAAGGCCCTGGGTTTCACACCCAGCAACACACACACACAAGGGCAAAGATCATGACTAGATTTTTTTTTAAAAGAGAGAGAGAGAAAATTTTTTAATATTTATTTTTTAGTTTTCGGTGGATACACATCTTTATTTTTATTTTTATTTTTTTTTAATGTGGTGCTGAGGATCAAACCCAGGGCTCCGCGCATGCCAGGCGAGCGCGCTTCCACTTGAGCCACATCCCCAGCCCATGACTAGATTTTTTTTTTAAAGTTAATTCAATCAAAATGTTTCCTAAAAGGGACACATAAAAAATATAATTATATAAAAAATTCAGAAAAAATAGATGGCAAAAGATATACAATTAAACCACGGACCAAGTGGAAGCTGGTATAACTGTTAATTCATTTACAAGAGAAATAATATATATTTTAAGTGAAACCAGTACAAGAGAAAAGAAGGGACATTTCATATTGATAAAAAGTTCAATTCAACATGAAGGTGCTAGTAAAACAAATGTTGTCAGATCAGTCGGGGGAGGCAATGGCCAAAGGAGGCAGATTTAAAAGGGCCCACCTAACAAATGTGTATGTGCCTTTTGCCACAGAGCCAAAATATACAAAAAATTGATAGAAGTACATGGAGAAAATATATATGTTAAAAACAGAAATGGACAAATGGACAAATTCATCCTCTCATCGGGAAATGTAACACACCTCTTTGAGTAACATAAACAACAACAATAACAACAAAAACCCAGTCAGGTAAAGGTTTAAATAACCTCAGTACAAAATTTACTTGACAAAGCACTGCCTGATAATACATGCAACATTCCAGAATACACTATCTTTTGGGCCATCAAGCAAGCCTCTGGAAACCTATAGGGGAAACAAAATTTATTCTGTATGGTTGCTAGGATAATTCAGGGACACTTGGTATGATCACTAACTACCCCTCCTCCACTACTAGTACAAATCCTAGAAATGTTAATTTTCAATACCTCCACCCCAGGTGATACTCCTCTTTACCAAATAATGGACCTCAGAGGTCTAAATGACTCAAACCTTCTTGTTAAATGAGGGGGCTATCTCAGATCTGCCATGACCATAGCCACTGGAAAGAGAGGTTTTCCATGTGGATCCAGCATAGATGTGTCAGGGCCCACTCTGTATATATCTTCAAGGGGGTGAAAAATAGTCTGGACCTTTGTCACTGGGTTCCAAATTTTCTGGGTATACTGCGGGTTGGGTGGGGGAACAGAAAGAATTCCTCTTGCCTTGTGGGGATCTAAAGCCAAAACCTCATGCTACCAACTCACCCATGGTGTCCAGAAGAGAGTGACCTGTCACCACTATATCATAGCGCTCCAGTGAGGGAAATATCTGTGGTCTAGGGTTGGGTGTCTAGTGATCAAGGAGGGCTGGTGATGAAAGTGACAGGCCACAAACTTACTTCATTTGGTCCATGCAAACAAGATGGAGTCCTTACAGGAAATTACTTCTCCAAGGGCATAAAGAAGAGAGCAGTGGGGGTCAAAAGAGTCTTAACTTCCTGTTTTTACTGCTCCCAGAGTTTACAACCAGCCTAGTACACAGGGAGCCTTCTGTAACTGAGCCATCCCTGCAAAGGAGATTAGCTACAATTGTGAGATCTGAACTCAAGTTCTTGCAACAAACTCCCGGGACTCTGTGTGCCAGGCTCTTTGTTGGCTAAATTACATTGTGTTCCTTTGTGGAACACAAAGAAACTGTCCTCAGAACCCCCAGCTGCTGTTCTCCTCCCTAAAACTGCCAAAGCCAAGGGAGGTTTAGGAGTTTATCTAAGAGCAATTAAAATGGTACATGGAGATGCAAACATTGGAACTGAGGTGTCTATTGAATGGGCATGACCCCACTATGCATACCTTTAATAAACTCTCCCTACAATATATAGGATTTACTTAAATGTAAAATTACAGATAGGTTTTAAATAGTCATGTGGCAGGAAATAACTACAGCCTATCCCCAAAAGGTCATGATTGGGACTTACCTGCAATGTATAAAGGAAATTGAGTTTGGTAGGGCACTGGACTAAAAGAGGGAGAAAAAAAATGTCATATAGAAGGATGCTCTCTTGGGGGATGGGATTGTGGCTCAGCAGTAGAGCACTCGCCTAGTACCGGCAGGGCCCGGGTTCGATTCTCAGTGCCACATAAAAATAAAGGTATTTTGTTGTGTCCATCTACACCTAAAAAATAAATATTAAAAAAGGAGGATGTTCTCTTGTGGTCAAAGACAGAATTGCATCTCTGAAAGTCAGACTTGAAGGTTTTGCTAAGAGGGAGTGAGAGAGGGGGCCTTAACTCTAGTGCATCTTCTGGTGTTTTGTACCCTCTGGACGCAGTCCTATACTGCATCTGTGTCCTCTGAGAGAGGACATCCAACCCTTGAGTGAGAAGAGAAATATCCACATGAGACTGTCTAATTTTGAATTAGGGCAGGCAAAAAAGAAGGACTATAAATTGGATCCAGTTTGCCGATGTCTGGGCTTGGCACTGAATCACGAGCCACCACACAGCTTTGTAGATTCAAACAGCAATTCTTTATTCCCGAACTCACACCGGCCTCCAACAAACACGTTCTGGTGCAATCCCAGTTCTCCCACCGTCCAAATCACCTCACTCCACGAGGCTTTTTCCAAATCCCATTTGAATCTCACGAGAATTCAACAGGAACAAGCAGCAGGAACACCCTAATCCCAGCAGCAATAATCTTCAACCTCCAACTTCCCTAAAACCCCTATTGTCTTAAACCGGGAACGCCCTAAATCCAAGGACCGGGATACTTCCTCAAACCTGCAGGATACACCTTAAACCTGGATCCACCCTCGATCACCTTGAGCAGGGTCATCTTACATGCAATGTCAACAGCGAAATCCATTTCATGGGGTATGCTGGCAAGGAAATATCGATGCGTCATTCCTACTTGGCAATGGCCCTCAGCACCAGTTAAGATTGGATATTCTGAAAATGGACCACCAGAGTTTCTATTTCTCACAAATGAGGAAGAGATAAGGCTGAGAAGATAGGGAGATGACCCATGGGTAACTTCCTGGCAGTAGAACACAAACAGTACCTGCATATATTTGCTAAGAAATTTACAAAAAGGCTGTTTTAAAATCAAGACCTATGTGATTGAGGTCCAATGCCTCTCTAAAGAAGCAAAAATGCCTGATTGATATTTGATTGGACTCAAGGCTGCATGAATACATTGAATGCCTTATCCAGGATTGAACAGGCGGCTGACTTCCTTAAACCTATAGATCTATATAAACTCCCAGACAATAGCCACTCTTCAGTATCCCTCTCTTGGGACCCCTCCCTTTTTGGGACCTCTGCTTTCTTTGTATGACTTTAATAAGTACTGCTACTTTGCTCACACCCTTGTGATTTTATTCTTCAAATTCATGGGACAAAGGACCCAACCCCACATTCTGTGCTACAAGTTCCTGGAAGGGAAAAATGTAGAGGCTCAGAATTCTGTTTGTTTGTTTGGTACCAGGGATTGAACCCAGGGGCACTCAACCACTGAGCCACATTACCAGTCCTTTTTATATTTTATTTAGAGATAGAGTCTTGCTAAGTTACTTAGAGCCTTGCTAAGTTGCTGAGGCTGGCTTTGAACTCCCAATCCTCCTGCCTCAGCATCCCTAACCATTGGGATTACTGGTGTGTGACACTGAGCCTGTTTTTTTAAACTCTTTTTTTAATATTCATTTTTTAGCTGTAGTTGGACACAATACCTTTATTTTATTTGTTTTTATGTGGTGCTGAGGATCGAACCCAGGGCCTTGCCCGTCCTAGGTGAGCACTGTACCACTGAGCCACAACCCCAGCACCTGAGCCTGTTTTGTTTTGTTTTGTTTTCCCTTCCAACTCAATCTATTTGTTACTACATAACAATCTAGCCAAATTTAAGCTTGATTATCACTCCTTGCCTTTCCCTGTGGAAACCACAACAAAGTCTTGTGCCTATACTTTCCTCTCACTCCTTCCTAATCCTGGTGCCTCTGCATGACATATTCCCTTATTTCTAGGGAACCATGAGGAAAACCTTTCTTTCATGATGGTAGTTTCTGCATTTGCATGTCTTACCATACCTCATTTGTTTTAACAAATCCCAATTGTATTTCAAGACAAATAAGCTATTGTGACTCATAGGTTTGAAAAATCACAGCTTTGGTGTTAGTTAGATACTTCCTTCCAAAAGTTTCTCTTCATTTTACTTATATTCTAACTTTCATTCAAGCCCTGGGTTTAGACATTGAAAAGAATATAAAATGTTTGTCAGATGACTTTTCCACCTTTACAACCATACCAACTCTCATTTTAAAATATGACTTACACATTCTGATGCTATAGAAGAATATTCTTCTTTATAGTCTCAGGTTTTTAGCTGTCAAGTGTCTTATATGGACACTATCCCCAATATTTGTCTATATTATTTCAAGAATAACTTAGGAACTAAGCTGGGTCTTTGGAAACAATTAGATAAGAACAGTGGGTTTTTCAAAGACAGAATTTCTCTCTGATATGTGGATGTTAACCCACAACAAGGGAGGGGTAGATTAGAAATTCAGTAAATTAGACAAAGGGGAATGAAGGGATGGGAATAGGAAGGACAGTGGAATGAATCAGACACAACTTTCCTGTGATCATATATGAATACATTACCAGTGTAACTTGACATCGTCTACAACCACAAGAATGGGATCCTAACTGGAACAAGTTATACTTATTCTTTGTATGCATAATATGTCAAAATACTCTCTACTCTCATGTAAATGTAGAAAAAACAAATTTTTAAAAGTGTTTTTTTTTTTTTGGGGGGGGGGGTTGCTCCATCAACACCCATTACATGTCTCCAGGGCAACTTCCCTTATTTAAAGAAGTACATCTCTTGACATTGCCGGCTTAGCTGGGGATAAGCCCTTTCACTAATCCTCTCCTAATCCTCTTCCCTACAGCTCTTTTGTTATCATTTATTTTCCCAAATATCTGATCTTTGTGGATGGTACTAAGGGAACAGACGGAAGACATAGTTTCTGAACATGTACTCCACTCCCTAGAAATATTTGTAAATTTTACTGAGGTCTTGTAGAGGCTTTCATCAAGAGAAATCATTCTAATGGTGATACTTTTAGGTAACTCCAGTAGTCTTACACTGGAATAAAAATGGTTGATTATGAAGGAAGGAACTTTTTTTTTTTTTAGTTTTCGACAGACACAACATCTTTGTTTGTATGTGGTGCTGAGGATCGAACCTGGGACGCATGCATGCCAGGCGAGCGCGCTACCGCTTGAGCCACATCCCCAGCCCAAGGAACTTTTATTTTTAACAGGGGTTCTTCTTGCATGACTTAAATCATTCCACTGAGCCTGAATATTAAACTTTTAAGAGCAGAAGGTCAAGTATTATTTCTCTAACATCTCCCAGCCTTGCTAGGTTTCCTTCCTCTGTGTTCTTATAGCATCCTCCACATGCCCTGATCACAATACATGTTATGTATTAAATATTTCTAAAAGTATATTAGTCTTCTTCAACTAAAGAGAGTTAAAATTAATTGGCAAAGCTAATAACCAGTACATGATTGACACGGAACTTGGCGACTGTGTTGTTTTACTTTGTCACATTTAATCTGAAAATGCATAAGAGTGTGGTAAGACATTTGCCTGGAATCATTACATATGGAATCACAAAATTTATTACATTTCTTTGGGTGTCCTACCATAAATGTGCTTCTCACAGTATTTGTAGTTGGTAATTAGCAAAGTCATAAAGATTAAGGATAAATATATATCCATATAAAAATGTCATCCACTAGCACAGTGTTGTCATACAGTAGGTGCTCAATTAATCGAGCAAGATTACTAGAGATAGGAGATCATATTAGAAAGAACATCTATTATTAACTTAGATAAATCATTTTCGTCTGTGTGTCTCTGCTTCTTATCATTTGAAACTTTAGTGTTGACAAATTTGCTGCTGCTCCTGCAATTCTAAATCAGAAATATCCACATAATTTTCCTGAGAAAGGAATATGTTCCTTCAGAATAACCCCAAAACAGAGCTATGGAAAGAGGGAAGTAGTCTGCTTACTCAATGCATCAGTTTAGATAAAATAGAAGAATCTCAGAAAACTCTCAAATATTTAAAGCTTTTAAAATGCCTAAATGAAGGAGGCAAAATGGCGGAACAGAAGCATTCAGCACTCATTTCATCCTCTATGGGACAGAACTAAAGAAAAGTGTATAGCTGCATGTGGAGGTGAGTGGCCATGGGTGAGCACTGGAATTCAGTAGCAGGGAAAAGAGCTGGTAAAATTAAGCATATAAACATAGTAAGAGAAATAGAATGCCCCCATACCACAGATGGAGGGGAGGGCTTCTCCCCTCTGAGGGGATAAGGGTAAGGGAGAAAAAGTCTCAGCAAGCTCTCTTGGCACAGAAACCTGCACCTCACAGACATATGGCCTAAATGAATAAGAGACCCAGAGTTCACACAGAAGGCTAGCTTTAAAGAAGTTCACTGCATCTCCAGCAAACTGGAGAGTGCTATAGCCAGGAAGTATCTTGAAAAAGGTCCTATTGTCTAAGTCTATACTGCATTAGAGGTCAGAAATCTCAGCATATTTCCATCTCTGGGTCAACATGGACACTCTGCTGCTCTGCCTGTGTGGGGTGTATTGAGGTGGAGAGGAGCAGAGGACACCACTCTGAAATAGGCAGATTGGTAAACCCTTACTCTAATGGGACTGAAGTGGCACCCCCTTTCTCCACAGAAAAGCCCTCTTCACATGGCTAATTTTAGGACTGTCAGCAAAACAGTCTCTGAGAAAGAGTCCATTGTAAATAAACTTCCTATTTTCGTGTCACCCTGTTTACTTGGCCACTGGCCGAGAAGATACCAGCACTCCAAGTGCTGGACACCCCTTACTAGTTTTTCACAAACGTATCAGTATAGTACTTGAAGAAATGTGCAAACAAGGCCTCTGGCCTTGAGCTGAGCTTCACAGAGATGTCTATATTTTTAAGATAAGCTACAATTGGGCTCCATGGTAACAGCTGGCAGGGGGAGGAAAGAAAGGGGAGAAGAAGCTCTCCCCTTCTCAGTTGTCCTTGAAGAGTTAACTTGCCCAGAACAGTGAAAGAAAAAGCTGCTTTTAAGTGAACTTCTGCAGACTGTGAACTTCTGAGCCCCTCCCCTTACATGATGGGTATAAAACACTGAAACTCCCAGGGGATTGATTGATTACAGCAAAAGCTGTACCCTCTAAACCTGGCTGCAGCCAAATAAAACTGTTTCCTGCTATCTTCGGTGCCTTGCCTCCTTTGTCCCTACAACATTTTTGGCGACCCAGATGGGACAGAGGAGATAAGGAAGGCTATCCTGCCTCTCTTGTCTCCGGACCGGCTTCCCTGGGGCGATGGGGGACAGCGGTCCCCTTGGCACACCCAGGTCACTCTTGGCCTGAAGGAGGATTGACTCACCCAGCGCCCTGGGGCTACCACCCCGGAGCACAATGGAACCCACAGGCAGCAGGAACCAGAATTAGGGTTTTGGAGCACTGCCCATCTGAGCAGGTAGGACCCGGGTCCATTTGGTTTTGCAGCCCACCTGACTTCCCCTTCGAGGCCTAAGAGGGTGGAAGAGAGACTTGATCAACTTCTGTTGGGTCTGGAGTACCCTCCAAAGTGGTTGGAGCTGAAACGGACCTGGGGAGTCGCCCGAGTAGTCTCTGTTGGGGGGGGGTCATCAAGCAGAGGGGACACCGTAACTCCCTTTTTTGTTTGTTTTGGAATTGTTGGAATTTGGGCTGTATAGAAATCCTGTCCTGGCCATGTCTATGTGAAAGTGTGTAAATGAGACGGACAAAGGGAAGGGTTCCGACCCAACCCGAGGGCAGAAGTGAGTGCAGAGTCCTGATCCGCGGTTCCGTGGCACCTCATACAGTCTATGGCGGAATTTCACCAACCGACATCTAGGTGAAAGCTCCAGGTTAGGGGTTGATACCGACCTGCAAGCCTAAGAGGGCCCTAAGTCCCCGCGAGGGGAGCGGTTGGAGAAGGACTAAGCGAGTCTTGTCCTAAGTGTGTTTTGTTCTAAGTGTGCGACACCAATGCAGGGTGGAACATGGGAGGTACACTAAGGAAACCGAGCCTTCTGAAATGTGTGTTAGAAACCTTTAGGAAGGTTTTCCTGGTAACTGTGGGTGAGACTCACTCCACAAAGGTGGCATACTCTGTGAATTAGAGTGGCTCACCCAAGATGTGGGCTGGCCACCAGAAGGATCTTTAGATGAGAGAGTCACTGCTGAGGTCCTTTTGATTGTTGTTGGAACCCTGAACCAATTCTCTTATATTGATTGCTGGCAAGAGATAATACAAAAACAGCCCCCTTGGTTGAGAGCTTGTCTAGATGGACAGTCCAAGCTGATGTTAGCCAGGAGCATAGAGGTCTCTAAGACCCAGTAGAAAGCAGCTAAACAGAAAACCTGACTAGGAAAGTCAGAAAAGGAAACAGTTTTCCCCGTGAGCCAGAAGAGGACCCAAGACCAATTTTGCCAAGACCACTGGGACAGCAGACTGTCCCTTCAGCCCCCTTGTCCTCAGAGGCAACAAATGATGGCCCCCAATACTGGCTATTTCTTCCTCTGTGATGGCCTCAAAGCCAAAGGCTTCCTAGAACCAAAGACTCTTTCACCTCCCAAGATGAAGGTGGGAAATTTGTCCGAGACCAGAGACACAACCCAGATGAAAACTCTCCAGATGCCCCTGCAAGGGACTAAAGGACATATGCATGTTGACCAGAGGGAAATGTCTGAGGGAGACAAGGCAGTTTTGTGTGCCAGCCTTTCACCACCACTGAGCTCATAAGCTGGAAAAATCATACTCCTGGGAGAAACCCTGGGCCATGACTGACCTGATGCAGCCCATTATCCAGACCTAGGATGGCACCCCAACAAAGAAGAAGGTCTAAAGATAAAGAGATGTCAAGAAGCCCTCAGAGAAAGTCTAAAAGAATAAAAGAAAGAAAAAAAAAAAGAACAAAACACTGTCTGTGCCCAAGAGTTAGAGGGAATCAGAGCCAGCTCTGAGCCCCAGCCTAAGCACATCTCCAGACAAACAGAGCCAAGATAAGTCTCCTGCTGCTCCAGCGTCTCCCTCTTGCACCCTCACTCTCGATAGCCTGAATATTTCTCTCGGCCCCACATCTGCCTAAGGCCTCTCTGTCCTATGTAACTGGCAGCAATAATCAAAAGAGATGTGCCCACCTGACTCAGAGCTAAATGTCCAGGCCACCACCGCTGTCGCCCCTCTCCCTTCCCAAAGGTGCCGGGGTGGGGGAGGCACCATACAAGCATTGCAGCCACAGTGCAAGTTTGTCAGTGAAGAAATGCATAGGCACAGGCAACAGGTGATCAATGCAGCCTTTGTGGGACAGGCTCAGAGAGCCATTTGACAAAAATTACAATCCTAGAGGGCTTTACTGAGAAGTGTGCCAGAGACTCAAAGACAGGCAGACCAGAAAGATAAAGAGGAGGATGGATCTCCTTACAAACCTGGAGTTCACTCAAAGGGGGGGTCTCACTAGTACAAAGACAATGGTCCAAATGTTTATAAGGGGGAAAAAAAAGCGTGGCCAGACAAAAAGGGAAGCCACCAATGGCCCTGGCAGACAAGTACCCACTGTCATGCTCAAAAGCTAATACTTGAACAGAAAAGGAATGAATGTTTTGGTCTCAGCCCCTCCTTTCAGTTTCTTCCCACTTGCTCGGAAGTCTGTGATTGACGAATATGGCAGGGGTCCCATAGACACACACAACTGTATCTGATGCACAGGACCCAGCACCTCAGGAGGTCTCAGCTGCTGCAAGCCCCCAAATGAACCAGGAATATGTTCATGTTAACAGCTGATAGTGAGCCATAGGGTGCTTACTCCAAAAGGACATGCCACCCTGGCTCCAAGACACATGCTGTGAGCCACCAGCAGGAAGGGCCACAGAGCCCCCATGCACCCAGGCATACTGAACAAAACACAAGCTGGGCAGCTACTATAAACAATTGGAGCAGGCTCCCACCTGACAAGAGGAGAAAACCATGCAAAGAGATGGACACAATGTGGCTGCCACAGTGGGACTTGCACGGAACCGAACTGCTGCCCTCCAACCTTGGCAGACGGCCCATGATGAGATTTATATAGGTGCCTTTTACACAAATTATGTCCCAGGTCATCAGCCTTTGCTAAGATTTAAGAGTTGGAGAATCCTAGCAACCAAAATCCTGCACTGGGAGATAACAAAAAAAAAAAAAAAAAAAAAAAAAAAAAAAAAAAATTCCTGCATCTTAAAGCGCCAGACGCTCTATGTACACCTCCCTTCCCCAAATGACAGTTCTTCCCAGGGGCTTGAGTACACCATCCTTGGGACAGCACTGGACTCTGACTTAAAAGCCCATATCTACCAAGAAAAAGGTCAAATACTTTGGTTACCATCTGACTCGACAACAGAACAGACAATAGCAACTGGGCCTCAAAAGAAACAGGAGCTCTGCTCAATTCCAGTCCCTTCAACCTGCCATCAGACTAGAGAATTCTTGGGGGCTACTAGGTTTAGACATGTATGGATCCCCAACTTTCAGTTATGACAAAAGCCCTCTATGAAGCCACAAAGGGGGGAAAATGGGATCCTCTTATATGGGGGTCAACTAAGCAAAAGGCCTTTGAGGACATTAAATAAGCACTCACCTGTGCACCTTGATTATGGTTCCCTGACCTCACAAAGCCTTTCTTTCAGTATGTCCATGATCTATCTGGAGTAACTGTGGGAGTTTTGACTCAGATGCTGGGGACATGGCACTGTCCAGTGGCCTATTTGTCCAAACAGCTGGACTCTATAGCCCAGGGCTGGCCACCTATTTTTGAGCCCTTGCAGCCACAGCTCTTCTGGTATCGGAAGCTGATAAACTGGCCATGGGACAAGAACTGGTAGTCAGAGTTCCTCATTCAATTTTGACATTGTTAAAATATAAAGGACACTATTGGTTGCCTAATGAAAAATTTGTCAAATATCAGGACATGTTATGTAAAAACCCACATATCTATGTTGAGGTCGTCAGAACTCTAAACCCAGCAACTTTGCTGCCCATTGAACCTGGAAAACCTGATCACAAATGTGTTGAGGTCACGGATGAAGTGTTCTCCAGCAGACCAGACCTAACAGACCAGCCTCTCGAGGACGCTGATGCAGAGTACTTCACAGATGGAAGCAGTTTTATAAAAGATGAGGTATGTTTTGCTGGATATGCAATGGTCACTCTGGACTCTACTGTCGAGGCAGAATGTCTGCCTCAGGGAAATTCAGCACAAAAGTAAAACTTATTGCGATTCAAGCACCTCAGTTGACAGCAGGAGTCTGTGTGGATATTTACAGACTCAAAATATGCGTTCACTACCTTCATGTTCATAGGGCCTTATGTAAGGAAAAGGGGCTCATTAACTCAGGAGAAAAAAAAAGGCATGATGTATGGGCAAGGAATTCTTGAACTTTTAAATGCACTGTGGGTTCCCAGGAAAGTTGTGATTATATATTGCCAAGGTCATCAAAAGGGAAACACTGTGGTTTTTCAGGGCAACCGGAGAGCTGACAAAAAGGCCAGGTTAGCTGTCTGCAAGAAACGAGAAGAAAATCCAGTCCCAGGTTTAAATGCTGCCCTTCTGCCTGGCCAACTAGCTAACAAAATGGGAGCCAACACACTCCCAACATGAAAGTAAGTGATTTAAGACTGAACAAGAAAATTTTCTCCCAGGTGGATGGTGGAGATTTTCCGATGGCTGGAATAGCCGTCCCGGAGTTTCTAGCCCCAGCCTTTATCAAACAGTTTCGTGAAAATATGTTGGACATACAGCACTTGAGACAGTTCTGAGTCAACATTTCTATGACCCCTAGCTCACAAGCATCACCTGGATGATCTGCAAACAATATGAGGTTTGTGCTCACAACAATTCTTGTTAGGGGCCAAAGCTTTCACCAGGAATCCAAACTATAGGAGGAGCACTTTTTGAAGACTTGGAAGTAAACTTCACTGAACTACCATGCTCACGGGGCTATAAATAACTTTTGTTTTTTGTGAGTTCATACTCTGACTGGGTGGAAGCCTTTCCCACCCCCACTGAAAAGGGTGAGGTGTCCCAATAATTTTTGGCTCAGACAATAGGCCAGATTTGGGGCAGAAGTGATACAATTACTAACCAAGAGTTTAAATATCAGATGAAAGTTCTGCCTATAGGCTGCAGAGTTCTAGTAAAGTTCAAAGGATGAACAGGACTTTAAGGCTCAATTGGGTAAGCTGTGTCAGGAGACTTACATTGTGATGAACTTCTCCCTATCACACTGTTGTGGATTAGATCCACTCCCACTAGGAGGACTGGATTCTTTTCTTTTGAGATAATATATAGGAGGCCCCCCTCTTATTAGGGGACTACAGGGAGACTTAAGAGAGAGAGGAAAATTAACCCTGAGTCGACAGCTTCAGGTCTTAGGGAAAACTATACAGGTTCTCAACCAATGAGTTAGAGAAAGATTGTCAGTGAATTTGACCCAGGTGCACACTTCTTCAAGCCTGGAGATTGAGTCTGGGTCAAAGAATGAAATATTCAGCCTCTAAACTTCTTTGGAGGGGCCCTTTCAATGTTATTTTATCCACCCCAACTGCAGTAAAGTTTGCAGAGATAGGTCCCTGGATTCACTACACCAGGCTCACACCTGCAGCTGCGGACTGGGAGTGCTCTCCAGATGCTGCTACACCCTTGAAGCTGACCATCCTGAAGAAAAAGGAGCACCGGAGAAGCTTGAGGATCAGAAGGACAACAGCCCTGCTCCAGTCACTCCGGAAGCTGACTGGTCTACGCACGGCCGAAGCTTGAGGAGACTATGGCCCTGTTTCAGCCACACAGGAGGGATTAACTGATCAATACATGGTGAAAGATAAACTTCCCACCAGGATTAATAAACTCTTTCAACCTCTGAGATAGTTCTTATACAGTAATGCATCGCCACCCCCTTGCTTCTAGGTATATACACAGTTCTCTGTTTGGTTTTAGCTACGGTTTGATAACAGTAACTCCTAACTGACTGGACTCTGGGTAACAAAATTTCACTTATTTTTTTTATCTTGCTTATATAAGTTTTCTAGGATTTGTTTGGTGTTATTAGTTTGGCTTTGTTAATTTATGCTGTTTAACCTATGCTAACCAAAATGTTAGTCTATTATTTAGTTTGGTTTCCTTTGATAACCTTAAGAGGTTCTGCCCTACTCCTATTCCAACCATGGAGATCATGTGAACCATGTGTCAAGACAATCCACTATAACTAAGAGGTGGTAAAACATATATTTAGGACCTGTCCCACCAGAGGAATGTTATAGATGGATGACTGTTTGGAAAGGAAAAAGAGGTCCATTGGAAAGAAACTTGATTTAGGAGGTCATCAATCTTGGGGTGAAGTTAACTGGCCATCCCAGAGGATTATTGCCACTTATGGTCTCGCTACCTGGGGACAAAATGGCGGTTGAAATTATAGAACTCCTATTTACATGTTAAACAGAATTATTCACTTACAAGCTATACTAGAAATTATTATTAATAAGACTGCCACAGCCTTTGACATCCTAGCTGTTGGGTGCAGAGCAGGCTAAACTGTGTTGTCTGCAGGGCAGGCTGAACAGATGTTGGCTGCAAGATAGCCCATGCACTCAAACCCCCTCTATCTGGTCCTTTATCACCTGTTTGTGTCAAGTCCCGCTCAAGGCTGAGCACTCAACCCCCCTTGGGCCAACAAGGCAGCTTGCAGACCCAGGGGCCCCATTAGATTTGGGCTATAAAAACTCCCTCCTGCCAGGCCCCCCTCTCTCTTGCTCTCTTTCTCTTGCTCTTTCTCTCTTGCTCTCTCTCTCTCTTGCTCTTTATCTTTCTTGCATGCACTCTCTGTCTCTCTCTTGCTCTTGTTCTCTCCCTGTTCATCTCCTCTCTTCTCTCTCTCTCTCTCTCTCTCTCTCTCTCTCTCTCTCTCTCTCTCTCTCTCTCTCTCTCTCTCTTTCCTTCCTTCTTTTCTCTTTGTTGCACTGCTGCAATAAAGATCTTTTGGTCACTCCGAGTGTTGTGGTCACTTTCCTTTCACTAGCCACACAACAGATCAGATGCAAGTGGCTAACTATCAAAACTGCTTGGCATGAGATTACCTACTGGCTAAGGAAAAAGAAATATGTGGAGAGTTCAACAGCTCAGATTATTGCATCCAAATGGATGACAATAGGCAAGTAGTTAAGGATATAGCCAACAACACAAGAGAACTAGCACATGTGCTCATTCATACCTAGAAGGGCATTAAAGTTTGGGTCCCAAACATGCTTTTGGGAGATGGTTTTCAACTCTTGGTAGATTTAAAAGCTTAACTGGTGTAATGGGTATTCTGCTGTTAACCTGTTCATTGCTCCCATGTTTAGCTCCACTGTGCATTAAAACTATTGGGTCCACTATAGAAGTTGCTGTTAAAAGGATGGCAACAAATAAGTTTTTGACATTGTATAAGACTTTAAGCCAAGATAATGGTAATGATGCTCTTAAATTTAAAGGATTAAATTATGGGGAGCATCATTAAAGGGGGGAATTGAAGTGGCACCCTCTTTCTCCACAGAAAAGCCCTCTTCACCATGGCTAATTTTAGGACTGTCAGCAAAAGAGTCTCTGAGAAAGAGTCCATTGTAGATAAACTTCCTATTTTCGTGTCACCCTGTTTACTTGGCCACTGGCCGAGAAGATACCAGCACTCCAGGTGCTGGACATCCCCTTACTAGTTTTTCACAAACGTATCAGTATAGTACTTTGAAGAAATGTGCAAACAAGGCCTCTGGCCTTGAGCTGAGCTTCACAGAGATGTCTATATTTTTAAGATAAGTTACAAATGGGCCCATGGTAACAGATGGCAGGGGGAAGAAAGAAAGGGGAGAAGAAGCTCTCCCCTTCTCAGGTGTTGTCCTTGAAGAGTTAACTTGCCCAGAACAGTGAAAGAAAAAGCTGCTTTTAAGTGAACTTCTGCACACTGTGAACTTCTGAGCCCCTTCCCTTACATGCTGGGTATAAAACACTGAAACTCCCAGGGGATTGATTGATTACAGCAAAAGCTGTACCCTCTAAACCTGGCTGCAGCCAAATAAAACTGTTTCCTGCTATCTTCGGTGCCTTGCCTGTTTTGTCCCTACAACAGGACAAGATCAGTCACATGGTTTCGTTGAGGGGTCATGGGGTTTCACTATATATCTCCCAGCAAACATTTTTGTGATTCAATAGTGACCCAAACTCAGAGGCTTCAGGACCACAGTGGGTACCAGGTATACAGCTTAAGTGTGTGCCAGGATACACAGATAAGAAGTTCTAGAGGGATGAGTGCATTGGCACATGCCAGTAATCCCAGCAGCTACAGAGGCTGAGGCAGGAGGATAGCAAGTTCAAAGCCAGCCTCAGCAACTTAGACCCTAAGCAACTCAGTGAGACCCTGTTTCTAAGGAAAATATAAAAAGGGCTGGGGATGTGGCTCAGTGGGTAAGTGCCTCTGCGTTCAATCCCTGGTGAAGAGGGAAGGAAGGAAGGAAGGAAGGAAGGAAGGAAGGAAGGAAGGAAGGAGAGAGAGAGAGAGAGAGAGAGAGAGAGAGAGAGAGAGAGAGAGAGAGAGATCTAAAAATCAATAAAAAGAATTTAAAAAAAGAAGTTATAGAGACTACATGCCTGGAGTGGCCTGCATTCTGTGCCATTCCTTCCAGTTGAGAGGAATTTCAATTAGCTGTAGCAACCACTTACACCTGATGTTTATCACAACTTGAAAACTGGAGGCTCAACAATTCCTAGTCCACTTCCTGCCTCAGAGGTGCACAGCCTGAGATGACCCAGAGAATCTTAGATTAGCAGAGCCCATGACCATCTCCCTTCACTTGTATTCTGAGCACCTCAGCCAGATGGAATCATTTTATTTATTTTTATTTTTAATGATGTGTATTTTCTCCTTTTTTATTTTTTATTTTTGAGAGAGAGAATTTTTTTTAGTATTTATTTTTCAGTTTTCGGTGGACACAACATCTTTATTTTATTTGCATGTGGTGCTGAGGATCGAACCCAGCGTCCCATACATGCCAGGTGAGCGCACTACCCCTTGAGCCACATCGCCAGTCCTCCTTTTTAATTTTTAATTGCATATTTTTATTCTATACTTTCTTTTTTACCCTTTTATTATTTTTATTTATATACTTTTAAAATTTTATTCTTTGTTCTTCATTCTAATGTTTTCAAACAATTTGTTTACTTTTTTCATTTAAAAAAAATATTTTCTTTTGTTTAATCCCAGGGCTGCACATGCTCCAGCATAGTGTTTACCAATCAAAGGTAAAACTTGGAATAAGACTCACAAGAAAGAGTTTGGACATTTATTAGTCACTCATTTCCCAGGGTCAGCAGGCCAGAAGAATTAGAGGGCTGCAGTGGGAATATACAGGATAGGTCACAAGCCAATTGTGCAGATAGATTTCTTCAGATGTTTTATAAGTATACTATTTTACTTTAAAATCATGGTTGCTTTACTTTGATCCCAACTTAAAGACTGCAGACATTTCTTTCATCATCACATTCCTTGGAGTCTTTCAGGAGCAAGTTTTTCTAGGCACCAATTTACTTAAAACAGAGAAAAGATCATACCTGAGATAAACTCTTACCAGAGTTTGCATTGTGTCCTTGGCTCTTGTGTCTTCACAAGAGAGGATTTAAAGCAAGGCACAAGACTTGGTAATAGTATAACAAAGTTTATTAGAAGAGAAAGAAGTGGAGGAAAGCACCCTCAAGGGAGATAGAGAGACTTCTGGCTGCTTGGGGACCTCACATTCTACTCTGAGCACTAGACAAGTCTTACTCCACCAGGGTGGGGTTAGGCACACATAGGAAAGCTCTCTTTGGGTTTGTGTAGTCTCCTATTATCTATCCTGGATAAATCATGATGTTCAGAGAGCATCAGGCATTTCATAAAGTCTACTGCCATGCACCACTAAGCCTCATCTCCTCACCTCTCCTTTTGCACTGAAAAATCATGGTGAAGTAAGATTCAACTCTATTTGGTTTACCCCATAATAGCTGTTCCTTTTCACAGCATTTACAAACCAGTGTCAGAATAAGTAATTCTGAGGTATGTAATTAATTATGAATAGGATAAACCCTTCCCTCTCTTACTGTAGCATCTTAATCTACTGTATTTGGACATATGAAATGGAAACAAATTTGTACAATGGTCCTATGCCATTCTTTTTTGTGTGATACTTTCCATCCCCCTTGTCCCTGCTAAATTCTGAAAACATTAATTGAACAGAAGAAAGTGAAGATGCTCTAAAAATGCAATCTTCTGTTTCAAAATCATTAATTACTCAAATCTAAATTTTTTTGTGTGTTTTAACCTCATCTGCTCATGAGCTTCTATCACCTCCATTTTACCTTTGCTGTGATTTTAAGAGTTCATACACATTGGCTCTGCATTTGTAGAGAATCTTGTTTTTTATTACATCTTCATTCCCTGTCATTTACTGTCTACTAGAAATGGGCAAATGATGTAAAATTGAAAGTATTTTAATAAAAACATGACCTTTCTAAGGTTTTGTTGCTATTTTCCTGTTAAAAATCAGCAGGTAAAATTAATATTACTATTAAATGTGAGAATTTGTAGCTGTGATGCCTTAGTGTAATGATAGTTCTGGCAGTTAAATTTTTTTTTCAGTTTTTTTTTTTTTTTTAGTCAAGATGTGTGATAAGACAGACTTGTGAAATCAAAACTGAAGAAAACTAATACTTATGAAAAAATTACTCTACCTGTTATGGTTTGTATGTGAGGGGATTCCCCAAAAGCTCACATGTGAGACAATGCCAGAGGGTTCTGAGGGGAAATGGTTAGATTGTGAGAGCCTTAAACTAATCAGTGAATTAATCCCTCATGGGATTAACTGAGTGGTAACTGGAGGCAGGTGGGGTGTGGCTGGAGGAGGTGGGGCATTAGGATGTGGCTTTGGGATATATATTTGTATCTGGTGGCTGGTGTTTCTTTCTCTGTTTCTGATCAACATGTGAGCTGCTTCTCTCTGCCTTGATGTTCAGCCTCACCTTGAGCCCTGATGAATGGGGTCTGCTGTCTATGAATAGACTTCTGAAACCATAAGCCCTCAAATAAACTATTTCTCCTCTATAGTTGTTATGTCACAGCAGTAAAAAAAAGCTATCTAAAATACTCCCCTTGAAGGAAAGTAAGTCAGGGGGTAGAAATCCCCCACATGGGGACAAGTGATGGTGAAAGTTGATAGGTTCAGTAAATATACCTGTCTTTTAGTGAATTTTGCCACAATGTGAACAATAATTAGAGAATCGTTATATTTAATGTGACAGTTTAGAATATCAAATAGTTGTCTTACTTGGTTTATATAAGTGGTTCTCACATGATTAGCTCTGGTAGTAATGGGAGAATAAACTAGTTTCTTATTAGAAAACTACTAAAACTACATTACAACCAATCTTGGAATACTGAACTTCAGACTAAAAAACAATCTTAATTTTGTCCACTTTTGCTTATTAGATGCTTTTCTGCTCCAACAATTTGACCATTATACCTTAAGAACTATGCAAACTGTGGTTTTGGTCTTCTCTACCTGATAACAAGGTGGGAGAACAAATTTGGAGCTTGGGTGCATTCAAGACTTCCAAATTCAAGGGATCAATTTTGCTCTCTCGAATTATATCCTGCTGGAGAAACTTCCTCAGCACCACTTAAAAATAACTAAATAAAACAAAGATATTAAGGGGGCTGGGGATGTGGCTCAAGCGGCAGCGCGCTCGTCTGGCGTGCTTGCGGCCCGGGTTCGATCCTCAGTACCACATACCAACAAAGATGTTGTGTCCGCCGAGAACTAAAAAAAAAAAAAAAAAATATTAAAAAAATTCTCTCTCTCTCTCTCTCTCTCTCTCTCTCTCTCTCTCTCTCTCCCTCTATCACTCTCTCTTTAAAAAAAAAAAGAAAAGAAATTTGGGGGCTGGGGATGTGGCTCAAGCGGTAGCGCGCTCGCCTGGCATGCGTGCTGCCCGGGTTCAATCCGCAGCACCACATACCAACAAAGATGTTGTGTCCGCCGAGAACTAAAAAATAAATATTAAAATTCTCTCTCTCTCTATCTCTCTCTCTCTCTTTAAAAAAAACTATATGTAATATAATTTCTCTAAAATGTACATTTGGATTGAGTGTTATTATATTAAAAAAAAAAAAAACTGACTGCACTAAAACCTTTTAACAGTTACCCTTATGGAGAAAAAAAAAAAAACAGTTAAGTTGATGACAGGACCTAAAGTAGAATTTGAACATGTAGGAGCTGCATTTTGGAAGTGAAGAAACAGGCTCAGAGAAGAAGATAGATATTTTTGAAGTTACACAAGAGAAGTTACTGCTCACTATGCAAAATAGCTAACTTAGAATGATATACAGGACATCACTCAGGTGTGGGATGATTATGTGTGAATATATCCAGGAGGATTTCCTAAAGTGTTGGTTCTTTTTTTTTTTTTTTAAAGAGAGTGAGAGAGGAGAGAGAGAGAGAGAGAGAGAGAGAGAATTTTTAATATTTATTTTTTTTTAGTTCTCGGCGGACACAACATCTTTGTTGGTATGTGGTGCTGAGGATCGAACCCGGGCCGCACGCATGCCAGACGAGCGCGCTACCGCCTGAGCCACATTCCCAGCCCAAGTGTTGGTTCTTGAGCCACAAACATCCGGATCATCCTTAGTGATTAGTCTATATTCCTGTGATTGCCTCCAGAGATTCAGGTTCAGTGAAGCTAGAGGGATATCCTCAGGTCAGTCTTGCAAAATAAATAAATAAATATATATTATGATTTCTCTCCATTTATGATGTGTGACAATCTTTTGTTTCCAGCATGTGAATTCTGGGTCTCATGTAGAATGCTTCTTTCTTAAAAATTAGTATTCATGTCTTTATTAGTCTAAAAGACTTTTTACTTTAGATAACTTGTTTTATTTACAAGTGTAGTTCTGACATGGCAGCATAAACATCACTTGGAAATTTGTTAGAAATACAAATTCTGAGACCCTACTCCAGACCTAATGAATGAGAAACCAGGAAAGAGACCAAGAATCCATGTTTTAACATGCTTTTCAGGTGATTCTGATGCACATTCAAGTGAAAAACTAATTTCAATAAATGGTTCATCACTGAAACTGTCTTCAGGACTGGGTTTTAATAACAATCTAGGATAGACTCTTGGGAAAGGATAAAATTATTTATTCAATTCAGTAGGTGTTTTTCAAGAGTATATTATATCTAAGGGTATGAGTAGAGAATTTAGGTAGATGAGCAAGAGACAGTTCTTGTCCTCCAGGGAATTACAATTGCATAGAAGGGTGTGGGAGACCAATCTCGCATGTGGTGACTAAGTTAACTCCACTGCTGGACAATGTGGCGTCAGGCACCCATGCTGCTAGACTGCCCGGATCTTCTAGGGTTAGAGTGATTTGTGTCTTCCTGCCCAGGCTTGTCTTCCTACAGCCCCATGGGTGAAGCTATGCTCACCTGTTCCTTTGTAATATAACCCCTTGTCCTGTTTAGGATAGAATCTTCCATGGAAGTGCCTTGTGTGTGTCCCCTTCTCTTCCTGTGCCCTTGGGTGTGGCCTACCCAGATGTCAGTCAACCTGCTGACAGTGGACATCATGAAGATAGAGTCAGCCCCCTGAAACCTGACCCCTTGCTTCATTTGAATAGCTTCTCCTCAGTTAAAGGGGTCAGCACATGCGCTCGCGCTCTCTCTCTCTCTCTCTCTCTCTCTCTCTCTCTCTCTCTCTCTCTCTCTCTTCCTGTGGACCCTTAAGGTCAGAGGAGCCTTCACAGCGACCCCAAAGAAAAAGGTACTTGTATCTCTTGTGTGGTTATTTTGCACAGCCCAGTTAGTCCAGTTTATCTGGAGTGACCCTTGAGCATTTTACTCAAACCCGGCAGAAGGGATAAGGAAAGAATACATATAAGTGAAGAAAGTGTGTCAAGTGTCTTAGAAAAGTGTATTGGAAAGGAGAACCACATATTGGGATAATGTGTGGATCTGTGTGGATCCTTATTCTATAACATGCTCTTGCTTCTTCAAGGTGCACTGACCTATGGTGATCCATGGGCAGAGTTCCCTTGTTACAGATAGGAAATTTGTAAGAGAAATAAAAAATTTTAAAAAGTAAAGGCACACTATTAAGAAAGGCACAGGAGGGAAATGTATATTGCACATATTTTAACAACATCACAGGCTTTTACTCAGCTGGGTTTCAGAATTTCAATTTATTTTCATGGGGTCTGGACCTGAATTTTTTTTTGTTTGTTTTTGATACTGGGAATTGAACTCAAAAGCACTCGACCACTGATCTACACATATCCCCAGCCCTATTTTGTATTTTATTTAGAGACAGAGTCTCATTGAGTTGCTTAGCTTCTCACTGTTGCTGAGGCTGGCTTTGAACTTGTGATCCTCCTGCCTTAGCCTCCTGAGCTGCTGGGATTACAGGTGTGCACCACCATGCCCAGCCTGAGCCTGAATTTTAATGGTACAAATAATTGCTAGAAAATTAGTGGAGGCAGAGATAGATGTGGGGGAGACAAGAGGCTATTATTATTGCTATTATTATTACCACATGGGCAAAAATAATACAAATATTATTTTGGTATTTTTGCTTTACATTGAGGACGAAGAGAAATGATGTAATTTTTGTCTTCTGAATCAAGCCCTGAACTTTTCTACCTGCTTCAGAGCATCCACTTTCCCACCTGAAGTAAGTTTTGCTAAAGAGAGCTGCTCATGGATATAAAGGCTTTTTATGGGCACTTAGCTATCTCAATGGCTTGAACTTAATACACCCTTCTTCAGTAGCCATCATGTTGCACAAATGGCAGTTTATATACAATTATACAGTTTTCTATGACCTTAGAGATGGCATTAGACAAGTTATTGGAATCCAGAGACTCCTTCCTTCAGCCCCTGCTTAGATTGTGCCCATGCACAATTTCCTCTGTTTTTGTAGTTGTTTTAGTCAGTTTTTTTCACTGCTGTGACCAAAAGGCCTGCCAATAACAATGAAAGGAAAACTTGATTTGGGGGCTCATGGTTTCAGAGGTCTCAGTCCACAGATGGCTAACTCCAGTGCTCTGGGATGAAAGGGAGGCAGACCATCATAGTGGAAGCTTGTGGTGGAAGAAAGCAGCGGGTAATATGGCACCAAGAAGGAAAGGGGCAGGGGAGGGAGGTGGGAGGGAGGCTGGATCTGCTCAACAAGAACAAAATAAGTAACCAAAGATACACCTGCAAGGACCTCCCTCCTCCAGCCACACCCTGCCTGCCTACAGTTAACATCCAGTTAATCCTTATCAGGGGATTAGTGCATATATTAGGTTAAAACTCTCATCTCTAACTTTTGTTTCATCTCTAACTTACTTGCATTGTTTCACACATGAGCTTTAGGGGGACACCTCACATCTAAACCAAAACAGTAGTCTACCATTGTAATCCATAACAACTTCCATAGGTTAAATTGTTACATTCTTTTGCAAGTAAATGAATTACTTGTGCAATAGTTCAAAACATTTATCCCATCCATGTACATGGAAGTAACCGGCCTAGTTACCAAGATTAGAAAACGATAAATTGGCAGAAAGAAATAATATACTGGAAGTTAATAAAAAACTTTTTGCTTGAGTAAAAGCTCATGCGAAAGATAAAAATGTCTCATTTACTATCATGAATTAAAATCATTATAAAATGACAAAGGCATGTGCATGTAATAAATGCACACTAGAATTTAAATACTTTAGATTTAACTAACGAACTTTTATACCTAATCTTGCCCTGGTCTCTTAAATGGGCTTAAATATATTTGATTATTGCTTCCAAAATTACCTACCTGAATGATCTTGGGAAAGTGACAATCTTTTGTAGTTCAGTTTTTTAATCCACAAAGTGATCATTTTCTTCACAGGGACATTATGAAAGGCAACTGAGATATTCCCTTTAAAGGTCTTCATACAGTCCCTGGGACAGTTGCTGATCCATTAAGAGTGTTTCTTCTTAGTATTATAGCAGTACATTTTTTTTTTTTTTTTTTGGTATTGGGGATTGAACCAGTTGTACTTGACCATGGAGCCACATCCCCAACCTTTTTATATTTTATTTTGAGATAGGGCCTCTCTGGATTTGAATTTGTGATCCTCCTGCTTCAGCCTCCTGAGTTGCTGGGATAACACATGTTGAGTCACCACACCCGGCAGAAATACATGTTTTAAAGAATATCAATTTACTAAGAATGGTAAGGAAAGGGAATGCAACAAACTCAGCAAGGTCAGAGGTAGGGTAAATTCTGGTTAATAGGTGTCATGTATATTTCTGATATTCAAGAAATTATTAGTTTGAGTAATAATGATAATTAAGTACTTTTATACTGAATATTTAAGTCTCCTCAATCATGTCAAATGACAAGCAAACATTTCTAAAGAGCCAGGTTAAGAGTTCTGATATTCCCTTTAAAGATAACTGCAGTCAGAGACAATATATTATATATACACATATATAATATATTAGAGACAAGATATTGGAGCAGGCCCCAAATGGCTATAGTTAGGCTTTCTTGCAAAGGCCTCCAGTGAGCTATATTCTTTAAAAAAATATTTTTATTAGTTATTGATGGACTTTTATTTGTTTATATGTGGTGCTGAGAATCGAACCTGGTGCCTCACACATGCTAGGCAAGCGCTCTATCACTGAGCCACAACCCCAGCCCATATGTTATACTTTTAGTGTGTGACCAAGGCCATGAATTTGCTGTGTTATAGGCATTGTGTAGTCAAAGTAAGAAACACTCTGATTCAGTATATGTACTCAAGGTCATAAACATTTTCTTAAAGCATGTGCTTACTTATGTAAACCTGTTGGTAGTATGCCTTCTTTGTTTGACCTGTATATAAAAAGTAGTATGGAAATGGCTTAGGGGGCTGGCTAAGAGGTATTGCCACCTTTGAATAAAGGGTGACCAATATTTCCACAGTTCCTCGCATCTTCTTTCAATGCTGGATTCCTGAACCTTGCTTCCTGGGCCTGAGCTTTGCCCTCCACATGACACAAGATCATTGATTGATAGTATCATCAACATATTTGATGTAAAACTGGGTATTTTATGTGTTAGAACAAGTCTCTTAAATCAATGTTTAGGTGTAGAGAGCCAAATGTGGTCATCAAGTAAGGGAAGTTTACCCCTGATCAGAAGTCTTTCCCCACTCCCTGCTTCCTACCTTTCCCCCTCCAATTTGTAACAGATATTGAACATAATTATAGAACATGGAATGGCTTCACATAAGATTGGGATAGCTGTTGCAATACAGATATGAACATAGGAAATGTTGAACTTGCTAACTATTGCTTGAATAAACTTCTCCTGTGGTAGCACAAGAATTAGGGCCATTGTGTATCTGCCAAAAGTCTGACTTGGTGCTTTTGTTTTTATACCTATGATCTGATCTTCAGGGACAAGATCAAGCTGTAAAAGGACTCGTTATAATTTGGTGTCCACACCAGACTGCCTTGACTATCCATGCCTTAAAGGTGCCATCACCACAATATGAGCAAGAGGATGGCAGAGGATCAGTGTTTGAGCTCTGGATTCAGATCAAACTGGATTTGAATCCCTGATTTTCTATTTAGCTAGCTATATCATCTTTGGATAGGTTACTTAGTTTCTCTGTGTCTTGTCTTCTGCCTCATTTAAAACAATGAGGCCCAAAAGAGTCTATACCACAATGTATTATTAGGAGGAGTCAATGAGATAAAAAGGAAAGGGGGGTTGGGGTTGTAGCTCAGTGGTAGAGCACTTGCCTAGCATTTGTGAAGCACTGGGTTTGATCCTCAGCACCAATAAAAATAAAATGTATTTAAAAAGAAGGAAATGGGGGGAAACATAGGCTTCCATTATTATGGACTTAACACTGGGTATTACACAGTTTTGTGGACATGGAAAAGTACAGTATGAGAGATGATCTATATATGAGAGAGATTGGGAGAAGAGTTATGCAAATCAGTCATGTTAATGTGTCAGGAGCCATCCATGGATAGAGACAGCTGGTGTCTAGGAATGATCAGTGGACATTTCCTCCGGTTAATTGCCCAGGGACAATGGGAATCTCTATCCCACTCTGCTGTGGCCCACACAGCTCCTGAGATGGGTGTGACCTTGTGACCTGCCAATATGTCAATCAACCTGCTGACTACAAGACATCATGAAGCAAGGCTCTGGCCTTGAAACCTTATCCCTGCCTTTGATGTACCCACTTAAATAAAACGGGAGCCATTTTTTCTTTGTCTATTCCAGAACCCACGTGGACTAGATCTATCAGGGGCTTTGCCTTTTGTAAATATATTTCTAAGTATTTGTGTTTTGTGATTCACTAATTATTTGAGATTTTAAGTTTTAGGTGGGGAAAAAGAACCCCCAGTTGAGATGTTTGCCGCCGACCCCCTGCTAATGATGGTCTCATGGGTTGACAGGATATCAATCTCCTATTTAATATATATTCATTCATTTATTCTTTTTATGACAAAAATTTATTTTTTACAAAGCAATTCACCAAACTGACATAATTAAATTCCTTATATGCAAAAAGACCTTTTCTCAAAATCTGGTAGATGAAAGTCCTATTAAATTATCATAAAGACAAATATCGCCCACTGTTTCATGAGATTTAGAATAAACTCCTTTGTTTCAAGAGGTTGGCTTAAAAAAAACTCTCAGTATATAATGGGAACACACCCCAGGCCATCTAATCACCTAAAATGTTTTGTTTCCACATAAAAACAATTAACATGCAAATTAAATGTTAGTAAGAATATATAACCCATTTCTGTAATTCTCAGTCTGTGTGCACGTGTGTTTAAAGGACATGCAATGCATCAAGACTCAACCTGCATCCTCAGTCTTCCACTCAACAGGAGCACCTTGGAAACAGGAACCCTCCCATTATAAATTGCCCTGGAGCAGGTTCCCAGTTCTGAAGGCTGAGAGCATAATGTCGTGTGCACATTGCCCCCTTCTGGCGGCTGCAGGGAATTGTGTGTCTGCATAAACTTGGTTTGTAAATGTTCTCTTCTCCACACTGTATGTAGAGGGTATTGAGGGTAGAAATCCTTAGCCTAAAATAAGCTCTTTTTTTTCATAAAAAACCTTACAGAAATAAAAGTATTTCTCAGTATGTTTTCAAATAGATACATCTAGGTCAAGAAACCTAGATGCTCAACTGAATCTTCCACTAACTAGACTGTTAATCTTAAACTGACTATATAACTGCTGTGGACCTCCATTTCCTCATCAGTATGACTATTTAAGTCATTAATGAAGTTACTTTGAGTATAAAAATCCAACATTTCTAGTTTTAAAATTTTTTTCAGTAAAAAAATTTTGAAGATCTTTTAACAATATGCAATATGGGGCTGTTTCTATTTTTTCCAGTTATCTATTATGAGTGTTTACCTATTTGCTCTGATTTTCCTCAGAAAAGAAGCATAACCTACACTTTTCCCTACCCAAATGGCCTTCATAAAATACCTTAAGACGACTGTGTTGCATGGAGAAGAAAGTAAACTCACCAAACCAAAAAGCAGCTTTTCAGAAACATTCTAAAAAGTGTGCACCCTTTAGCTAGGATGAGGTCAAGGCCAAACCCAAGTCCCTCAAAGCTTCTTCACTTTAAGTGTTATCATGGTGAAGCACAAGAACAAACTGAATTTGGGCAGCTTTTCTACCACAGTGTGGACTGCCACCACTCTGTCCAGTGACCTCTTTGTTCCTCCGCCACCTCACCTGGCATCAGCTCAGTTTTATAAAGGAACACCTTTGGAGGAATACCTGTGAGAAGGTGCACAAATGAACACACATAGACACAGAAAGTGCAAGCAGACAGACAGGAGGAGCAGAAAGAAGTGAAGTGGTGAAGAAGTGCAGAAGTGAAGTGTCCGCTCCTCCCTGCCTGGGAGTTTATTAACTCAAAGAACATGTACCTCCTGTTACCATGACTATATTCTAATTAGCATTTCTTTAACACTGAGTGCTAGCTAACTGAGATAAGGTCCAGGTTAGAATGAACATGGGGCCCCCATTCTCCAGGGGCATCACCATGGAGACCAGATAGTGCCTGCATAGTTCTCTTATTACCTCAGAGGGAGGAGGTTGGGCATCCCAGGTCTAGGAAGCAGGGGACACTTGTGAAGGACAATGTTATGGCAGCCAGGCATCCCATGCTTTGGCACAGGAGTTTCCTAGTTGTCAGGTATTACCTAGCAGCCAGGTATTCTGTGTCTTTGCACAGAAACTTCCTAGTCACCAAGCATGTCACAATCATGAAGTTTGCAGACCCCAATACCAAACACAGAATTCCCACACAGTTTCTGTTTCAAAGCATCCTGCTCAGATGTATCCCTTCTTATCAACCTCTCTGGCACCCGTTCAGTCCCCTCTCTCAAATTCTTACCCCGTACACTGAAATATCTATCACAGCCTATTTTTTTTTCAAACAGCTGTTTAAGTACCTGCATCCGAATCACTTGGGGTACTGGTTAAATATGTTGCTTTCTCTGCCCACACTGCAGACCAGCATTGTCCAATAGATGCAGAATATTAGTCCTCTGTGCCATTTTAAAGGTCCTGGCAGACACTTTCAGCTGTTCCACCACACTTTTGAGGTACTTTATGAGTTCAGGATCCATAGTTAGTAGCGAAGTGAGTCCATACTTCTGCACTGGAGTGAAGGTTTCAGAGGGATATATGGCACATTGGTACAGAATACTGTTGATGCCAAATGAGAAGAACTCTGTCATAATCTCCATGCTCCCTTGCAGGGTGATTGCACTGCTCCTGGGACAGCTGCCACACCGCAGTGAATCCATAACCAAGATGAGCCCTAAATCATGGCTCTTGCCACCTAGTTCAAAAATCTGATTCATTTATTTATTCATCTGTCTGCCCACTTAACATGATCTGAGAGCTATCATACATACCTACTACTTCCTGTTTGATGTGATTATCCTGGAAAGTATGGCATTGTAAATTGGGATGAGTTTGAGAGGGATTTTATGAAGAATTTTTCAGGGACAATAGGGAAAATCAGTATTATGATCACCATGTGTCTGGGAATATGAACTAGAGTAATTAACCACTTTTCTTTTTTTTTAACATCAATACATCTTTATTTAACAAACATCTCTTGTAGACATCAGATGTCCAATATTTGCTTTAATTTATGTAAAAATATAGAACAAGGTAAAAATGAGTATAAAATCTGAATACGATCTTACTATGGGTTGGATATGAGGTGTTCCCCCAAAGCTTTTAATGCCTGGATGTTTGGAGGTCAAGTGATGAGATTATGAGAGCTGTAACATAATCAGTTAATTCTCATTCGAATGGACTGACTGGGTGGTAACTGTGGGTAGGTGGGGCATATCTGAAGGAGGTGAGTACTGGGGGTGTGCCCTGGGAGGGTTAATCTTCTCTGATGCCCCTTTGCCCCCCTTCTCTACTTCCTGGCTGCCATGAGGGAAGCAGTGCTCCTCTACCTTGCCCTTCTGCCATGATGTTCTGCCTTACTTTGGGCCCAGGCAATGGAGTCAGCCACCTATGGACTCAAGACTTCTGAAACCATGAGCCACTGAAAACATTCTCTCCTCTAAGTTGTTCTTGTTGGTATTTTGGTCACAATGACACAAATGTAACAGATTATTACATAAAATAGTATATTGTTATTTTCCATGTCACTTCTCAGCCTTTTGGCTAAGATCAAGTGTAAAAATAGTATATAATTATTTTCATGATTTTGATAATTGTTTTGTGGCTAAGAGACTATCCATGTTCTTTAAACATGTGCACTGACACATTTAGGAGTAAAATGGAATAACATTTGCAATGTACTTTTGATTGATTCACTAAAAATATGCATCAAACCATAAAGCAAAGAGAGCAAAATGTGGATAATTATATAATCTGGATGCAGGAAACTGGGGAATTCTTTGTAGCTTTCTTTCAACTTTATTCTAAGCTTGAAAATATTTTTAAATGAAATATTATAACACTAAAAGAAATGAGGTCAGAAACTGATTGTTCCCTAAATTCCAACTGAGTATGAATGATTTTTTAAAGAAGGCAATTAAATCTAACATTCTTCTTGCATCGTTTTTTTCTAATTAGGGAAAACACATCATTGATTACAAACTTAAAAGTTCTTCTGAAATGGTTCAGTTGCTCATTTTTCCTGCTGAGATGGGTCTCCTGTGAGATTTTTAGCTGGAGACAGGAAAGAACAGTGAAAAATAATCTCAAAATGAGTTACCTGGAGATAGAACTCTTGAGATCTTCATTCCCTACTCCTGTTATCAGTATAATTCCCTACAATTGGTCTGGGAAGAGAGGATTCTGGTTTACATTCCCGCCTGAAGACATATCACAACATAGGGCTTCTCAAACTCTCCTCCACATCTGAATCAGGGAGGATCTTCTTTCGTTCACTTGCTAAGTAGGCTAAGTCCTTAGCCTACATGAGGCTCTGGGATCACTTCCAAAAGTATCGTTGACAGCTGAAGATGCTGTATGCGACTGCTCCGCCACCCAACAGGACGCAAAGCTAACACAACTTATTAATTTACTGGCTTCAGATAGGACTTTGTCATTCGGATTACTCCTAAGGTGATTCTAAAGTGCAGCAAACTTGGGAACCACTGATGAAAAGCTACAAACCTATTAAATGGCTTCCAATTAAAATCCAGATTCCAGATTTTACCAGTTAAATATTCTGGGGCAAAGGTCTGAGCCTTAGTTTTCTTGGGCACACAGGAATAATCAGAACATCCTTGTTGTAGGGCTGTTGGTAGCAAAATGGTGATATATGTAAACTGAAAAGACCCCCGATTCCCTGTCCAAGGAGAATCACACGAAACACTGGCTGCAAAAAGCACGAGGGATTTATTGGGGGACACAGGCGCCTGCGGGTGCCCAGCAGAACCTCAGCCGGAGCTTTGGTGAGCTGGCACACCGGGCTTGGGGATACAGAGATTTTTATAGGGTAAAGGGGCAGTTTTCATGCACGATAAACAATAGGTTTCTTATTGGTTAATTTTAAACCCAGCATATAGATTACCTAAAGGGCAAAGTTGTTTTTCACTGTATGTTACTAAAAAAGAACCACATAAAAGCTACATATTTGCACTCTGGTCCTCCTGTTCCTGCTCATTCAGGCGTGCCTAGGGACCTGGTCCTTTGTCCTTTCCCAACCGGTTACACCTAACTAATTATCTGAAAAACACCTCTGGTGCCTGCGTAGGTTTGTGACATGCCTCGGTGGTTTTGCAACTAGGCCTGAGGTTGTTGGGCTGGGGTCTTTCAAAACCACTTAGCATAGTGCCTAGCTCATAGTAGTTGCTCAGTATATGGCATTTATTTATCAATTTATTATCATCATTTTTTGAGACATGATCTTGCAACAGTGTTGCCCAGGCTGGCCTCAAACTCGTGATCCTGCTGGAGTTGAGCTCCATTTTTACTAGATACGCGATCTTGGCATAGACTTGAGGTCCACGGGCTTGAACATGGCGGGGATATGGCTACTGGCCCCCGGAACAGGACGCTTCCTCCTAGATGTAGTTCTCACCCCCACGCAGCCGCCCAGCCAGCACTGGCGCTCTGCTCGAGGCCCACGGCTGTGTCCCCAGATCCGCTGCCCCCGAGTGCGGCAGAACGCGTCAAGTCGCCAAGTCTGGAGCCTTTAATTTGGCCTGAGGCTGCGAGGAGGGCTCAGGGGCTCCCAGTCCTCCTGGAGTTTCCGGGGCCGCCCTCGAGGCGGAGGGATGGGGCAAGAAGGAGGCGGGATCCGCCTGGGAAGAGCCTGCTCCGCTGGGAATCCTGGCGATCCTCCACCCAAGACACTTGTTGTGAGCCCAAACCGCATCTCCTTTATATTGACTCTTTCGGCTTCCCGTTTTCCTTCTTTTGGAGAAGGGGTGGGACTTCTCGTCTTGTCTTTGAGTAACTTCCGGAAAGAGCTGCTGGGCCAAAAGCAAGTCGACACAAGGGGCCGTCGGCCACCCAGGAAAAAAGACGGAACTCAATTTAGGTTTTACTAGAGCAGTCGAAAGATCTTGCCTTTTGGTTGTGGTCTCCGGTGTTCCATCCACCACAGAGTCACCCTGGGAACGGCCGGAAGTCGCTAAAAGCAACTAACCACTTTTCAAGCTTCCTTTGCTTTGCTCCCTCTGCCCACATTCATTATTCTGGCTAAAGAAGAAGAGTGTTATGATAGGTTAAGAATTGAGACCAATTTCAATTTTATCTTGGCTAGTGTGCTGGGGGAAGTATTTCCATTATTCCAAACTAATGAAGTAGGTTTTCCTTTGTCAAACATACATCCTTAAAGCAAGGAAAACCAACCTGAAGATGAAAGAATGGAGGAATTGCCCTTAGTTCTCTTTTTTTTTTTAAAGTGAGAGTGAGAGAGGAGAGAGAGAGAGAGAGAGAGAGAGAGAGAGAGAGAATTTTTAATATTTATTTTTTTTAGTTCTTGGCGGACACAACATCTTTGTTGGTATGTGGTGCTGAGGATCGAACCCGGGCGCACGCATGCCAGGCGAGCGCGCTACCGCTTGAGCCACATCCCCAGCCCCCCTTAGTTCTCTTAATTGGCCACTATCTTTCTCTTAATATGATGTAAGAGGCAGGAAATGAGCATATACATACAGCTCTGGATTCATATTCTTAAATGATTGTGATTAAGAAACCACCAGGTAAATAAACAACAGGCAAACATACCAATTTCCATAATATCCAACAGTGTACTCCTATTTGTTCCATCCAGATCACTTTCCCATGATTTGGGCTCCTGTCTGTGGCTCAGGGGCTATAAGTATTTCATTGACTTGAGCCAGTGCTGAGTGGGGTGGGACTGCTCTCATTGGACATTCCCACTTACCATGAAGGGTAGTTGCAGGTCATGAAGATTTGAATTAAAAAGATTGATAACCTGGAAAAAATAGAATCATGTAATTATAAATGAATTTAAGTAGTAATTTCAGAGTCCAATGAGTTTGAAAATAATTTTCTTAATTCTTTTGTAACTGTTCTATTATTTTTAGTTATACATGACAGTAGAATCCATTTTGATATAATTACACAAGCATGGGATATATCTTATTCTAATTAGGACCCCATTCTTGTGGATGTACAAGATGGTGAGATTAACACATACACACACACACACACACACACACACACACACACACACACGAGAGTTTTCAGATTCATTTCACTATCTTTCCTTTTCCTATCTGAAAGGAAAGCGAGGAACCTGGAAACGGGCAAGTGAGAAATGAAAGAGGGAGACCAGGCAGAGATACATGTGAGGGTTTTTTTCAGAGCTGACAAATAAAGGCACATCTCTCCATAGTTGGAGAGAGGCAACCAGGCTTGAGTTCTGGGACTTTTATGGGGCAGGCTAAGGGATTAGAGCCCATCAGGTCCTAATGTGGGTCCTATTGCAGGTGGTTACAGGTGGGGTAGGTATGAGGAAGGGGTGATAAACCATTGGGTGGGAAAGAATGCAGGATGAGGGAGTGTTGAGCCTTTTTCAGAAAGTCCCTTGGGTAGGAAATGGAGAAACTTTTTCTGAAGATGCTGGCTGTCACTTAAGATGGTGATCTAGATGCTAAGCAAGGACCTTACATTCTTCTCTTTTTTGTTATTGGGCCCATTAAGGTACAGGGGCATAGATAAATCTTCTGTAGCTTCTTCCTGCTTGGAAGGGGTGGCATCTGGACCCTTGTTAGGGGTGCTGGGTATCCTTGAGGCAATGGTGATGGTCAGGAGATGCCAGGCAATGCTGACTCCACATGGCCCAATTTTGGTGAGGGGTTGGATGTCCAGTAATAGAAGTCATGATTCTGCAGTGTCCTCATGATTCTCAGAGATTGAAGGAAGATTGGGGGTTCCAGCCTTGGAGAAATGCAGCTTGAGAGGGCCTGTGAGTGTCACTGTATAAAAGGGCAGAGAAAACTGTTTTAAATGGGAATTATGAACCAAATATGGGATGCCCTTTAGGAAGGCCACCGAGGGAGTTGTAAGAATGACCTGATGTTGCCGCTGTTGACTGGTGACGAGTCCTTGCTTCCCCAATGTTGAAGTATAACACCAGAGAAGCACGCTAAGGCAAGGTCAGAGTGGAACGTAGAAGTTTATTAAAGGAGAGCAGAAAAGACTTCTCCCAGAGGAAGAAGGGGACCCAAGAGATGGAATCTGTGGAAGTGCAGTTGTCTTCTCTTTATACCTAGGGTCTTCTTGCATTCCTGTCACATTCCTGTCCTTTGTTCTGTTAAGGGTGGGGCACAGGTGGATCAAAGGAGTAATCTGGGCAGGAAGGACTTTTGTGTCAGCATCTTCAAGTTTGCTGGGAGCTGTTTCATTAACACTTCTTTGGGATGCGCTCTGGGCCTTGGGCTTTTCCCGGACTTCATTAACATTCCAAGACTTGTTCTGCTTTTCCTGGAATTCATTCTCAACATGGCCTCCATTTTGGATCTTACTCCATATTAGACCCGATTTGCCTAGCTACACTGACTACCTAACTTTAAATCTGGCTTCACTTATATGGTCCAGTCCAGTTTGTGGAGAGTTGAGAGGAGGAAGGGGGCCTGTTGGGGGGGTGTTAAATAGTACCAACTCGCCAGGAGTCAGAGTGGGAGAAAGAGAAGAGGCAGAACTAGGCTTTCCCAGAACAGCATTACTGTATTACCAAAGAAGGTTCCTAATGTATGTAAGAAGGGGCCAGAAAAGATGAGGACCAAGGGGTAGTGGAAATCAGAGATTGGTAAGCTGAGCAGAGAGACAGGCCATTCCATATAGAAGCTCAAAAGGGGAGATGTGAGTGGCTTCTTTTGGAGGGTTCGTTGAGAAACTGATGTGACTCCATTTTTTGAGAAACCAGCTTCTACCTCAAGGCCTGTCCAGAAGGAGGGGGCATGACCCTTGTCCTTGGAAAAACCCACAGAGCGGTCCTAGGCACATAGCCACCCTGCTGAGTTTGTCTGTAAATAACAGGAGAGATCTGCAGACCAGGTGTCCCTGACTCAGAATAGATGAGGACCCATAACAACCCCCTAGCATGAGACAGGAAAAATATCTGAAATGCCAGGTGACCCTCCCAATAGTTTCGGTGATTGATAACATGATTAGGCAACCCTGCCTTTTAGCATATACACTCTTGCAACCCTAAACCAATCAGTTCAAATGTATCCACCACTTGAACTAACCAATCATCCTTACCCAACTTGTTCCCACCAGTGAATGTGCTAATCAATGTTAAGAGTTGTTTGATTTTTCCCACAGTATGAAATGATTTGCTGTGTGATGTTGTGACGCATAGAGTATCCCCCCCAAACCTATAAATCCTCACTGAAGTAAGGGCCAGGTCTCACTCCTCCTCGGGACTGCTGTGTAGGGACCACTGCATCGGAAAGGTTATGAGTCCAGGATCCAGCTTGCAATAAAGATTCTTGTGTGATTGCATCAGATTCAGCTCCCAGAGGTCTATTGTGATCCCATGAATCTGACATTACATTCATAACCTAAGAAGAGCCAAGGGAAGGAGTTTACTCCAATCTAAATGTAATTCAAGGGATTGTTTAGTGAGAATGTTCTTCAAGGTCCAAAGGGTGGGTATGTTGCACCTTGCCAGAGTGAAGCCAGATTTAAAGTTAGGTAGTCAGTGTAGTTAGGTAAATCGGGTCTAATACCAAGTGAAATCTAAAATGGAGGCCATGCTGAGAATGATTCTGGGAAACGCAGGACAACTCATGGAATGTTAATGAAGTCCCGGAAAGGCCCTAGGCCAAAGTCCACCCCATAACAGCCCCCAACAGATTTGGAGATAGCCCATCCCAAAGAAGTGATAATGAAGTCCTTCCTGCCCAGATTATTTGTTTGGCCTACCTGTGTCCCAACCCTTCCCCCTTACATTCCATCACTAAAACTATAAAAAGGGGAGACAACCGCACTTCCACAGATTCCACCTCTTGGGTCCCCTTCTTCCTCTGGGGGGAAGTCTTTTCTGCTCTCCTTTAATAAACTTCTATTTTCTACTCTGACCTTGCCTCCTCGTGCTCTCTGGTGTTATTCTTCAACATTGGGGAAGCAAGGACTCGTCACCAGTCAACAGCGGTAACAAGAGGACTGGGGATGGTAGGGGATATGAAAATCCAGGAGATGTTAAGTGCCTTAGAATCAGATGGTGAAACATGGGAAGTAAATTCAGAACCATTATCAGACTGGAGAGAGGAAGGGAGGCCAAATCAGGGAAGAATGTGTTCAGCGAGGATGTTGGCCACCATAGGGGGATATTTATTGATGGTAGGAAAAGCCTTGACACATCTTGAGAAGGTGTCAATGAGTACCAAGAGAAATTTGTACCACTTGATTGGGGGCATATGGGTGAGGTCCAGCTGCCAATCAGAGCAAGGGAGATGTCCTCTTGCCTGGTGTAAAGGGAAGGCAGGTGGGCAGAGATTGGAGGTGGGATTGATTTTTTGGCAGATTTTGCAGGAGGCAGAGGGGGCAGAGAGAAATTGTAGGTCCTCTGGATAGAGGTTAAGGTGGGAAGTGAGAAATTGTTTTAAAGATGTGGTGTTAGGGTGAAAGAGGTTGTGAAGGAAGGTAAGTATCTATTCAGTGTCAGGTGGGGAAGAGTCCATGAGGGGGACTAGCAAGGCAGAGAATTTGTAGGTGGAGTAGGCTGTCAGAGGGCAGCAGCCCTGGCCTCAGAGTCTGCCTTGTTGCCAAGTGTCACAAAGTTGGTTCTGTCTGATAGGATTTATAATGCGAGAATCCAAAGGCAGTGGGAAGCTTTGAAGTCTGAAGAAGATCAGAGATAAAGAGGGCATTAGTAATTGAAGTTTCCTTGGTGGTAAAGAATCTGCACTCCTTCCAAATAGCAGAGTGGGAGAGAAGTATGTGGAAAGCGTGTTTAGAGTCAGTGAAGACATTGAGGGAGGCTCCCTTTGCCAAATTGAAGGCTCTGATGAGGGCAACAAGTTCAGCCTGCTGATTGGATGTATTATTGGGGAGGGGAGCTGCTTCCACAACCGAGGTTAGAGAGACTATACCCTGCCTGAAGAACTCCCTCCTGAAGGAAGGAGGAGCCATCTGTGAACCATGTGTATGTTGCCTGGAGCAAGGGGCCTTCCTATATGTGGGAGGGATGTGGAAGAAGCACCTCTAGAGTTTCAATGCATGAATGGGTAAGAGAAGAGGTGGAAGAGTTCTGAGGAATGGGGAGCAGAGCAGCCAGGTTTAAAGGTGAGTATGTGTGGAAAGTAAGACTGGGATCCTCCACCAGGGAAACCTGTAGAGATAAAAGGTGACAGGGGGGTAATAAATGTAAGCCCTTGTAGGAGAGGAGTTCCTTTAAATGATGGGGAGCCAGGATGGTTAGTGGGGCCCCAAAGGTGAGTTTTTTTTGACTCATTAATGAGTAGAGAGGCTGTGGTGGAGGCAAGAGGAAAGTTAAATTGACCCCCCCCCCCCTCAGGCCTCCTATCAAGCCTACTGAGTCTGTCCTTTGTCAATGTTGTCTTCTGTGTGACCTTGGCCAGGGAGATTGCTGCTTAGGGCTTTACAATGTAGGAGAGTTCTGGGTCCTTTGTCTAGAAGTAGGGTCTCTGGAGGAATCCAGAGCTTTAGTGTCAAGTTAAAGCTGGGCAGGGGGGAGCAAGAGGAGCAAAGGGAAGGCTTCGAGTGGAGAAAGGAGAAAGCCTGCACATAAGGGATTTTCTTCTATTTTCCTGAGTGCTCACAAAAATTATGAAGATTGGAAGGTTGAATTGGTCAATGGGCCTTGAGATCAGGAGCCAAATGGAGTGGGGCTAAGTGGGCAAGGAGGCAACTGAGAGGTGAGTCAGAAGGATTTATTCCCCGTGGTGAGCTGGAGTCTGGGACTGAGAGAAGGAAGTCACCTGCTACTTCCCTAGTCTGGGCTTTGCAGGTAGAGAGTCTTAGTTACCTCCCTCAGTGTCTTCACTGACTCTAAACACGCTTTCCACATACTTTGTGAGCTCTGCTGAGGAACTGAGAACCAAGATCAGAGAGTGAATTCATCAAAGAGAAGGGATTGGGAGTTCCCCATGGCGAGTTAGAGTGAACTGGCCAAGGGGAAGAGATGGGAGAGACTTGTGAGGAGGAGGGGAGCAGAAGGGCATGAAGTCACTTGCCCAAATGAGGCTGAAGTGTGGATGAAGAAGAGTGCTAGGTGAATGGAAGAAGGTGTGTGGTAATTGTCCTGGGCCCTCAGGCCAGGATCCCAAAGCAGCTCAATCCCCTGAGGGGAGAGCAAAGCTGATAGGAGAATATGATTGAGTCACTGGCATCAATGAAAGAAAAGTGACAGACTAATCACACACACACACACCTGGGATAAGAAGCAGGTTTATTGTCAGGAGCCTGACAAGGCTGCTCTGCAAAAAGAAAGGGACAGCAGCACAAGAAGGGAGAGCAGGTATTATGATTGGGCCAGAAAATGGAGGGGGTTTTTGAGACTGATGTGAATGGGCTCGTGGTTTGAGGTGACAGAAGGACTTGAAACCTCTCAGACAGTAGGGTCCACCTCAGAAGGTGGTAATGGGAAGGCACTGGCAGACGGAATAGGGGATAGTCCTAAGGTAAGGGTGAGGATCAGGAGAGTGGCAGGTGAGTCTGGATGGAAGTATATATGAGAGGACAAGGAAAGCATAGCCCCCAACTTTGAGGACGTCCCTTCCCATAAGGGGAACAGAGCACTGTGGAATGACCAAAAAGGAGTGGGTGAAAACTAGAGAGCCAAAAGCACAAACAAGGCTAGATGTTTGCAAAGACTGGTAAGGTTTGCCCTCTACCCCGACAATGGAGGTCATAGAATGAGTAGTAGGCCTCCAGAACTCCTTGAGGACTGAATATGTAGCCCTGGTGTTTAGGAGGATGGAGACAGGCCTACCTGAAATATGCAGAGTTACCCTGGGTTCCTGTTCAGTGATGGTAGTGGTCAGGTGATGGGAACCTGGGTATCACCAGTCCTCCACAGCCAGTCCTAAGAGTTTGCAAGGGGAACCAGAAGGGCTGGATGGCCGGGGACTGCTATGGGCTCAAGGACAGTCAACAGCCCAGTGTCTCTCCTGATGGCATTTAGGATAAGGACCCAGAGGCTTGTGAGGCTTGGGACATGTATGATCCCAGTGACCCATCTGACCACATTTAAAACAGGGTCTGGGCTGTCCCAAGGGACCCTTCCATGGGCCAGTGGAACTAGGGACAGATTCTGAGGCCAGACAGATAGATGGCTTGAGCAAGCATCTTATATTTCTGCTTCTGGGCCTTCTCACCCCTCCTGTTATACACCTTAAAGGCCACTCCCAGAACGCAGCTTGGGGAGTTGGGGGGTCCCTTCTGGTGCACCTTAGTTTGGCCTTAATATCGGGGAAACTCTGGGAGGAAAAGTAGGTTATTAGTAATTGTCTCCACCTGGGATCTCAGGGTCCAGATAAGTATATTGTAATAAAGCCTTGGTCAGGCAACCTAAAAATGCTGAAGGGTTTTCATTTTTATCTTGGATGATTTCCTGGAGCTTTAAATAATTGATAGCCTTATGGGCCACCTTTCTAAGTCCTGCCATTGTAATGCCAGATTTGTCTAACCCCAGTAGACCTCCAGGAACCGAATCCGATGCAATCACACAAGAGTCTTTATTGCAAGCTCAAGCCTGGACTCACAACCGTTTCTGACACAGCAGTCCTGAGGAGTGAGTCCTGGTACTTAGTTCAGTGAGGATTTATAGGTTTTTTGGGGATACTCTATGCTTCACAACATCACACAGCAAATCATTTCATACCACAGGAAAATCAAACAACAACTTTTAACATTGATTAGCACATTCACTGGTGGGAAAAAGTTGGTTAAGGGTGATTGGTTAGTTCAAGTGGTGGATACATTTGAACTGATTGGTTTAGGCCACGAGGGGTTGCAAGAGTGTATAGGCTAAACTGAAGGGAGGGTCACCTGGCATTTCAGATATTTTCCCTGTCTCATATTGATTGGTGGTTGCTATGGGTCCTCACCTAGCCTAACTGAGTCAGGGACACCTGGTGCTGCAGATTCCTCCTGTTAAACAACTCAGCAGGGTGGGTCTGCGCCTAGGAGCGCTCTGTGGGTTTTTCCAAGAACAAGGGTCACACCCCTCCCTCTGGACAGGCCTGAGGTAGAAGCTGGTTTCTCAAAAATGGAGTCACATCAGTTTCTCACTATGAGGCAAGTAATGAATTGGTTTCTACTAGTTATTCCTCTAGGCAAATTATACTCCCAATTGGGGTCCAGATCAGGGACCACTTCAATGCCAATTGGATGGTCAGGGGAGGTCTAATGTACCTCATCAGCATAATTTCTAGCTTGCTCCCAAACTTGCCTGCACTCCTTGTGCAGGAGGGTGTTAGACAAGCTCATACGGACATCATGGAAGATCAAATCATATGACTGGATCAGATATAGAAACTCTTTGATATATGTGGTGGGGCTTGAAGTATAGGACCCAAACTGCTTTTCTATCTGTGAAAGATCTGACAAAGAGAAAGGCACATGAACCCGGATTACACCATCTGCCCCAGCCACCTTGCTTAGAGGACACAGAGATGCAGTTTGGGCAGTGGCAGCCCATGAGCATGTAGAAGGAGAGAAGGGTGGAGGGGCTGAAGGGACAGTTGCTGTGGTGACTTCATCAGAAAGAGAATCATGGTATGGTGGGGGCTCATCCGCTGGGTAGGGGAGGGGAGAGCTAAGAGGACTTGTGCAGGAGAGCAAGATTTGCAGAGAGGGCTTAGAGGAGAATGTCTAAACATATGATATCTCTTTCTATTTTCTCAAACCCTCACAATAGTTGAAAAGGTCCCTGATAATATTGGGATCTAGAGTGCTGTTTGTAATGCCAGATTCATGGGACCCCAATAGACCTCTAGAAGCCGAATCCGATGCAATCACACAAGAGTCTTTATTGCAAGCTCAAGCCTGGACTCACAACTGTTTCTGACACAGCGGTCCTGAGGAGTGAGTTCCAACCTTGAGTTCAGTGAGATTTTATAGGTTTTGGGGGGATACTCTATGCATCACAACATCACACAGCAAATTATTCCATACCGTGGGAAAATCAAACAACAACTCTTAACATTGATTAGCACATTCACTGGTGGGAACAAGTTGGGTAGAGGTGATTGGTTAGTACAAGAGGGGGATTCCTTTGAACTGATTGGTTTAGGCCAAAAGGGAGGTACATGCTAAACTACATGGTTTCCCAACATGTTATCAACCACCATAAACTACTGGGGGGTCATCTGGCATCCCAGGTATTTTCCCTGTCTCATGCTGATTGGTGGTTGCTAGGGGGTTGCTATGGGTTCTCACCTAGCCTAACTGAGTCAGGGACAACTGGCACCACAGATCTCTCCTGTTATTTGTAGACAAACAACTTGGCAGGGTGGGTATGTGCTTAGGAGTGCTCTGTGGGTTCCCAGGACAAGGTCCACACCTCCTTCCTTAGGACAGGCCTTGAGGTAGAAGCTGGTTTCTCAAAAATGGAGTCACATCTGTTTCTCACTTAGAGATCAAAGGATATTGAGGCCAGATCTGATTACACAAACAGATAAGTTTTGGGGGATTTAGGTCCAGGGTGAGAGAGAGATTGTAGGTTAGTCAGGAAGCAGCCTAGAGGACTATTGGAGGGAATGGATGAGGAGCCGCCCATGGTGAGATGTAGGAGGTGAGTTTAGAGGTGGGGCGTCCCTTAGTCTCTAGTATCACCCATTTGAGAGGATTGGTTATGCTCAGGGGGTTATCACCACCACTGGGTAAGCATGGGGGAAGGGCCTGTAGAGACACTTGGACACCCGGACAGAACTACATAGGGGCAGAAGCTGTAGAGATTAACCCAAGGCTGAGAGGTCTCACCAGGAGCAACTTCCAATCACCCTCAGTAGTTTTTCTCAAAACCCAGGACTCAAATGAAAGACCACCTATAGATCTGGTTGACAGTAGAGATCAGCCGCAGCTGTGGAAGCTGTTGCTGGGGGTGCCCCTGACCACATGGTAACCCTGGGAGTGCCTTGTAGGTCGTTTAGGTTGACCAGAGACAGGGATCTTACCTGAAATGTCTGATGATGGGTGCAGAAAGGGCATTCGGCAGAATGGAGGGCCTGGTACCATGATGGAATTTGGATTAGGGCCCAGGGATGCTCAGTGACCCTGGGAGAGGGGCACAAGCACACTGGTGAGCGAGGAACTGGGAGACTGGCAAATGAGAAATGAAAGTCGGAGAGCAGGCAGAGATACAGGTGAGGGTTTATTTGTATGGAGAGAGGCAACACAGGCTTGAGTGCTGGGATTTTATGGGGCAGGCTAAGGGATTAGAGCCCATCAGGTCCTAATGTGGGTCCTAATGCAGGTAGTTAAGGGTGGGGGTTTAGCTATCAAAGCACATTCCCAACCTCTTTTTATATTTTATTTAGAAACAGGTCTTCCTGAGTTGCACAGGGCCTTCTAAGTTGTTCAGGTTGCTTTTGAACTTCACTATCCACCTGCTCAGCCTTCCAAACTACTGGGATTACAGACATGAGGGAGTATGCAACACTGTATCCAGACCATTTTTCTTCTTTCTTCAGACTTCATCTGTTTAATCCATTCCTGCACTTGCAATCTTTCTCCACAGCCCAGGTATGGTGAATTTTAAAGTTTTGTTTTACTGATGCTTCTATTTGCTTGCTTCTTTTTTTTGCTTTTGTCAAAATAAGATTTTATTTTGAAAGTAATTTGAGAAACACTAATGAAGGAAGAAGACTTAAGACTCAATGGATATACATTCCAAATTTTTCTTCTTTTCAAACCCCACTGATTATCTTTGTCATGCCAAAAAGTAACTTTGTTTAGTTATATATACATTTAGCATCCTGGAGGAGAGAGCTTTTCCCATAAGCCATTTTTATTTTTCTTGTAGAGGAAAGATTTATTTCTAGGAAACAGCATATTCATTGGAGAGGTGTATTTCTTTAAAAACATCAAAGTAGAACTGATATGTTGAACAAAGTGGTGGGGTAGGGGAGTGGGAGGGCTGGCCAAAGGGGAAGTAGAAAGTGCTTATCATCTTGCCGCAACCAGAAATCCACATGTTGAAATGGCATCCAAGAATATGGGCCTATCTGACCTTGCACTGTCTTTGAATCGTAAATACTAATCATAAGGCCCCCAGCTAAAGCTTGGGCAGCTCCTTCTGGGGCCTCTATCTTGAAATGTGGATCTGTTTATCTCTGCCATAAATTATAGGAAAGTGGTTTTCATTTTCTTCCCAGTCATTAATTCTTTTTTAATATTCATGGATAGATAAGCTTTATTCAAATGTCTGCATAAATATGACTTGATGTCAAATAAGAAGAATTTTTTCCAAAGAGCTAAAATTTATGAAACAGTAAAATTCAGTGCTTCTCTTTGGTCTGCCTCTGAATTTAGGTGACCAACACATCATTATTAGTAGTCTGCACTCACTTCTCATTTTCATCACTCACATTTCTCAGATCTTTGGGTGGCATTTCCTATTTCTCTGGAAAGCTCTTAAATTGCATTTGGTGACAGAAGAACAAGGTTTTATCTGCTGATTTCTACTCCAGAGGCAAAACCACATCCCTTGATTCTCTTGTTTTAATTGTGGCTGTTTGCAAATGGTGTGCAACTGAGGAACTTAATGTTAAAAGACAAAATATGATGTAGTCTCTGTGTGCTTAAACAATAACTTCATTTTAATTTTTCATTAAAGAATTATTTTTATTATTTCTCCATACAGAAGGTATAAAAACACCTGTAAAAATATTGAAAAAGCTCTTTAAAATCTTGGATTGATGACAGGTACCTGTGAGATCAGGCAAGGTGGGCAGCGACCAAAGGAGGCAGATTTAAAAAGAATGCCCAAGGAGGCTTTATTTGAGATATCACTCTGGGTGGAACTGGATCAGACCAACAGAGTGGACAGGAGAAGGGTCTGAGGAGAAACCATATGGGAGCTTGACAGGACTGGGATTTTATGGGGCTCATGGCAGGAAGGGAAGGGTTTGGGACAGGAAAAGGGATTTTTAGGGTCCCTTGTCCAGCTGGAGTTGGTCAGGGGAGCTGGCTGAACTCCAGGATTGGCCAAGAGGTTCTACTGATTGACAGGCATTAATCAGGAGATCCCGCTGATTGACAGGAGTTCCTGTCAGCGCCTGATTGCTGTTTCTTTCCCACATGGGCTGCTTTGTTCTAAGTCACCACCTCTGACCTGACAGTACCTTCTCCGCACACGCCTATAAATCCTGAAAATTGGGAGGCTGAGGCAGGAGGATTATAAATTCAAGGCCAACATCAGCAATTTAGTGAGACCCTATCTCAAAATAAAAAATAAAAAGGCCTGGGGATGTAACTCAGTGGTTAAATGCCCCTGGGTTCAATCCCCAGTACCAATTTTTTTTAAAGTTTAGAATAAAATAAAATATTGGATGGATATGATACATCTATGATTTACAACTAAGAATAAAATGCTAAATTCTATGAGATAGAATTTCTGAATTATTTTGATAGGAATTTGCTAGAAGGAATCAGAAAAATTTCAGACTGAGAGTAGAGTGCATGCCTGGTGAGGGCTTCCTATTGGGTCCATAACTAGATTCGAGGCCAGCAGTGCTTTTAACCCTTTTAACCTTTTGACCTGACCTAAATGCGGAATGCAGACTGCCTTAAGATCTAATGGTAACACTGGCGTCTGTCGCTAAAACTCACTTTTAAAGCACCCACGTGCTACAAGGAAAAGTATACAGGAGAACCCAAGCTACAACCTACAACTGCAGGTCGCAGAAACAAGGCAAGCTGCTACCCACCTCTTGGCCAGGCAGGGGGAATGCAGACAAAAATCAAACAAAATGCAATCCGCTAGACATACTAGACATGCTTCTTTGTATTTAACTTTTAATTTTGGAGGTTATGGGGATGCATTTGCTCGCCACAGGAACAAAAGCCGAAAATGTTCCTATGATGGACAAAAAATTCCTTATTCTCATTCCTGACATTATAATTACAAAAAATAAATATGTATACATAAGGATCTTATTTCAGTTACATCAAGTGACATCACATATAAGAGTGCACTCCTAGTTAAAAATAAATTGAAATGGATCCAAATATTTTGAGAACCACGTGGTTACATAAAGTTAATACATTTATAAGTTATGCCCGTATTCTTAATATATATTTTTCTAGGTGTTTAGATAACCTATAGTTGTTAATCCACAAAATAATTAGCATATATATCTAATTGTTTAGTTAATATATATTTGTCTAATTGTTTTTCTTCAACAGAAAACCCATAATTTATATGTTTTATACATACATTTATCTGATACTCTGCCTTTTAGTTACAGTTATTTGAGATAAATGTATTTTACTACTTTACTTTTAAGAAAAAAATACAATCTTCAAGTAATTTCTAATTCTCAAGTTATTGTACAAACTTTTATAAGATGATAAACAAATATAATTCTGTCTACAAAAATATCTAAGGACTTTATATTTTCATTGATATTGCTTATCAAAGTATAATAATTTGTTTAGATTCTAAGCCTTTAAGAAATTGTTCCAAAGTAAAACCAGGAAAAATTCTAAAAGAAAAAGATGCTTCAACAGAGAGGAAGCACACATTGGAGGTCCTAAAAAGAAAAAGGAAATCATCTTTGGGTAAAACAAGGTCTTTTTTTTTTAATTTTTTGAGAGAGAGAGAGAGAGAGAGAGAGAGAGAGAGAGAGAGAGAGAGAGAAAGAATATTTTTTAATATTTATTTTTTAGTTCTTGGCGGACACAACATCTTTGTTTTGTATGTGGTGCTGAGGATCGAACCCGGGCCACACGCATGCCAGGTGAGCGTGCTACCGCTTGAGCCACATCCCCAGCCCCCAAACAAGGTCTTTATATTCTAGATTTTAATGATAAAAATATTTTCCTAAAAAAGATCTTTATATCATTATCTAAACAGATTATATAAAAAGTTAAAACAGTTTTAAAAAGAGATCTATATGTACTGGACTAACTATAAAAATTTTAACTGATTAATTCAAGGATATTTCAGGCTATTTTCCCAATTTTACTATGCTGATGTGAGCTAAGATTTTTGTCAATATTAAAATGTTAAGTTTATTTCCTTAAAAAGATCTTTATTGCCTAATGATTCTTACTATTTAAGACAAAAATTTTGGTAAATAATTTTACCTCCTTAATTAAACACTAAGTATATTAAACTATTAACTTAGATCCCAATTTTGACAATTCTCCTTAGAGACTAATTTGATTGATTCAAAGACACTGTTGATTCTTACATATTTTGTTTGTTGGATAATTATAAGATTTGGAAAAACATTTTATTAAGACTGAACTTCTCCAAATTAAAATTGTATGTTAATTTTGAACAATAAAGTTTATAAACTTTAAAAATTCATTGATATTATATAAGTTCTCTGGCTGGACCTATTATCTATAAAAATATGGTAAGATTTATTTACTGCTCCCTACACTGGGAAATAACCTTGATCATATTTTTAAAGACAATTAAGAGACACCTATTTAAAGGGTAATATTCTAAAATACAGAGAGATTTTGAGACCTTCTCTCAAAACAAAACAAAACAAAAAAGATTGAGAGTTCTTGCTAAATTGTTAGGATGGATCAACTGGTCTATATTGGGAAATTATAATAATCAATAAAAGGTAAATCTATTCTTATCATTTAAATACAGGACCCCAGAGATACACACTAGATCTTACAAAATATTTTTAATTTTTTTTCTTAAATTGTAATATTGAGAGCCTTAATGTTACTGAACATGATTCAGTAAATTAGATTTCAAAGGAGAGTTTGAACCAGTCATCATGATAATGAAGGAGAAACCTGGCTCAGGAAGGTAAATTTCCAGCTACAGAGTTTACAACCATGCAACTTCACGAACTTGACAGGTAAGTAAAGATTATGAAAAGACTTGTATGGAGCCATTTTCCAGATCCACCTTTAATGTGTCTTTCAGTGTGGACTGGAAAGTCCACACATAAAACTAGATTAATTGTACTGACTATAATGGTCAGTTATACCTATATGTTAAGTCTATGGTAAACTGGCTGTACGCAAGTATCTTTTGAGAAAAAGACAGCATATGAGAAACCTAAACCAGGCAATTATGTTGGTCTTTAGTGATTAAGACTATATCTGGACAATTGTTGGAAAAATTATTAAAATAGATTTTTCTAAGAGCATTTACATTACTGACAGACCTAATTAGCTCCTTAAATGTGAGAATTAAGAAAAAAGATGATAAATATCCTGTAGCCTGTAAGAATACAACTTATTGTATTATTAGTTATTGCCAGTTAATATTTCAGAGCTATAATATGCTGAAGTTAATATTCAGGCTTTGAAACAGGTGTATGTCAATTAACCAGACCTATCTAGGCAAACTGCTGGTCTCATAATCCCTGAAGTGACTACTTTAAATATTATTCCTTGTTTATTCATTTGCAGCCTTTGTGGCTATGTATTAAAACTTACAATGTATGGATTTTCTTAATGTTTGACTTAAATTACTTCCAAGATCCTTCATGGTCAGATAAGTGCTGATGGAAGGATGAGAACTAGATTATAATGCTCTAAAAGATGATGTAATAAATAATGTGAATGAGTCCTTTGCTCTATGGTTTATGGAGAGGCCTAAATGCCATGCCAATGAGAATGTCTGTTACTATGGCCAAACACAATGCCTCCCAATAAAATTGGGAAAAGATTAAGAATCTTCTGATGAGTGTTTGGTGAAGTAATAATAATAATCTGGATCTTCCAATTTAATTGTGTTATAAAAATTATATGCTTTCTACTAATTCCTTTTGTGTTTCAATAGCAGATCATGATAACCTCCGACCAAGAATCCAGTGACTGAAAGATAATTTCCCAGTTACTTTTTTTACATATTAAGAAAGGGGGAATATCTGGGAGACCAACCTTGCATGTGACTGAGTCACACTCAGTCACACTCCCCGGCTGGGTGATTGAGGCTTCAGATAGCAGATGCTGCTAGATGCCCCGCCCTTCTTGGGTTCTAGGGTAAGTATCTCCTGCATGGATGTGTCTTCCTACTGTAATGCCAGATTTGTGGCATCCCAATAGACCTCCAGGAGCCTAATCCGATGCAATCACACAAGAGTCTATTGCAAGCTCAAGCCTGGACTCACAACACTTTCCGACACAGTGGTCCCAGGGAGTGAGTCCCAGTCCTTTGTTCAGTGAGATTTTATAGGTTTTGGGGATACTCTATGCATCACAGCATCACACAGCAAATCATTCCATACCGTGGGAAAATCAAACAACAACTCTTAACATTGATTAGCACATTCACTGGTGGGAACAAGTTGGGTAGAGGTGATTGGTTAGTACAAGAGGGGGGATTCCTTTGAACTGATTGGTTTAGGCCAAAAGGGAGGTACATGCTAAACTACATGGTTTCCCAACATGTTATCAACCACCATAAACTACTGGGGGGGTCATCTGGCATCCCAGGTATTTTCCCTGTTTCATGCTGATTGGTGGTTGCTAGGGGGTTGCTATGGGTCCTCACCTAGTCTGAGTTAGGGACACCTGGCACCACAGATCTCTCCTGTTATTTGTAGACAAACAACTTGGCAGGGTGGGTATGTGCTTAGGAGTGCTCTGTGGGTTTTTCTAAGGACAAGGGTCACTCCCCCTTCCTTGTACAGGCTTTGCTCTGAGGTAGTGGCTGGTTTCTCAGAAATGGAGTCACATCAGTTTCTCACTACAGCCCCATGGGTAGAGCTATGCTCACCTGTTTCTTTGTAATATTACCCCTTGCCCTGTTTGGGATAGAATGTTTCATGGAAACACCTTATCTTACTGTGTCCTTGGGTGTGGCCTACCTAGATGTCAGTCAACCTGCTGACAGCAGACATCATGAAGCTAGATTCAGACCCCTGAAACCTGACCCCTTGCCTCATTTGAATAGCTTCTCAATAAAAGTGGTCAGCATGGGTGCGCTCTCTCTCTCTCTCTCTCTCTCTCTCTCTCTCTCTCCCCCTCTCCCTGTCCCTCTTTTTCTCCCCCCCCCTCTCTCTCCCCCTCTCCCTGTCCCTCTCCCTCTTCCTCTCTCCCTCTCTCCCTCCCCTTAAGGTCAGAGGAGCCGTCACAGCAACCCCAAAGAAAATGGTATTTCTGTCTCTTGTGTGGTTATTTTGTGCAGCCCAGTTAGCCCAGTCCCCCTGGAGTGACCCCTGAGTGTTTTAATCATGAACAAAACCCAGCATGAGAGAGTGCCCGGGCAGCATTCCATGGTGGAGCCAATGCTCCACTGCTGTCCCTGGTCATTTAATTTTGTCACATATAATGTAACTAGGTCATCTTGTTTGTCAAATTCATTAAGAAGTTGGTAAGTTTTTGTGACAACTGCCTGTCATCACTGAAGCCTCCCATGAAGTGTACTTCCAGCCTTCCACTTGAGCCTTTGAGTGTGGTTGGAAAAGGCTTTTCTGGAGTTCTTGATCAAGGAGACCTCGGCTTTGGTGTCAGTTCCATCACAATGTGTCAGGCAAGTAGCCCCATTACCTACCTGTATGCCTCGGGACCAGTGGGTGGCATCATTAGAATCCAGAATGGAGATGGAGCCTCCAGAGGCAGGTTGGCTCCCTGGTGGACTGCAGCAGGCTCACTCGCATCCCATCTACCAGCAGCAGGCATAAAGGAGATGGCTGCCTCACCAGCCCAGGTGAGGTGCTGCTGTCCCTGCCCCTTAGGCCATTGCCTCTCTCCCGGCCTCTATTTGCTTCTTAATTTACAAATATAAAACGGTCAAAATACACTAAAACCATTCCAATGGATTCAGTATATTAAAATGCCTTCAACATAATACAAAATGTAGGAGACAATTATGCTGTAATAAATTTGATAACAGTCTTGTATGGCATATTGACAAACATGGCATTATACGTAGCAACTGTTAGCAATATAGAAATTAAATGACTTGGAGAAATACTATTTGTTTTCCAAACATGTCAACAGCTCTTTCTTGAAAAATGTTCATGGCTCTGAAAAGACCACTTGGTTTCCAAAAGTTTTGCTGCAGATATACAAACCAATCATGGGCATCACCCTGGAGGCTTTCTTACATTTAATTTTGTGGTAAGTTTTCTTGGTTGTCTTGTGTAACAACTAGTTTTCCAAATATTTTTATAAAGTTTTTCTAAAATTTGATAATAATTATAAATAGCTCTGATGAAGGTGGTCATTCATCCTGAATTCAGACTTTAATGATGATAGTTTGATTGAAAGAACATTATTCAACTCATCATATGTTAGCAAAGGGATCTGAAACATCTACTGAAATTAACTCAAGATTTTCTTTTTCTTTTGATGCAATTAAAGTGATCATATTTTTATTTTCCTCTATATGAGCCATCTTATATTCCTAAGTGAATCCTGATTCATCATTTCAGGTTATTCTTTCAATATAATACTGGATTAGACTGCTATTGTGTTAGTCACCTTTGCATCACTATGACAAAAATATCTGAGATAATCAACTTACAAGGAATAAAGATTTATTTTGGCTCATGGTTTCCATAGTTTTAGTCCATGGTAGATTAGCTCTAATGTTTTGGGCTCGGGCCAAGGCCAAACATTATGACAGGGATCTTACCTTGGATCTTACCTTCTTACTTCATGGTAGCCAGGAGGCAAACAGAGAAACGGGAGATTCGCAATATGCCTCTCAAGGGCACACCCTCAATGACCAAACATGCTTCCACTAGGCCCCACTTCCTAAAAATTCTTTCAACAGTGCCAAAGGATGATGACCAAGCCTGTAGCATATAGGCCTTTGGAGTCATTTAAGATCCAAACCCTAACACTATTTCATGTAGGGTGTTTGTATCTTCATTTATAGGCATGACTTCTCAGAATACTACCATTCTCTCTTCAGTGGGCTTTATCAAAATATTGTATTTTCTTTATACAAAACAACTTTTAAATGGAATAGAAACTTTATTAGCAGTAGAAATACCTATTGTTGATTATCTGACAAGAAAAAGCCCTGGAAAGCAAACCACTTGTGATGGTAACTCATCCATTGCCTGTTAGTTCCATTCTTAGTCCTTATATCCTTTCTTAGGGGAGGGGGCAGATTTAGTTCTGTAATTTAAATTACCATGTTTTATCAATATTTCTAATTTTATTATCATAGATATTTGAAGTGGAAACTCTTTTCAGTGAAAATATTTCCTACTTTGTTTTTCTTCCTAAGGTGATTGCTTAAAGTTTAAGAATTTATTTTAAGCCAATTTATTCACCCATTCTCAGTTTGGGTATTTTTCTAGGAATAAGTACTGTCAAGAAAAAAATTTTAAACTTGTTAAATATATAGGGATGTTTTATATGTTAATAACTGTTCTCATTTTTGTTTATGTTATGTGTTTGGGGTATACATAGTCCTCTTGGAGCCAAAGAGTTTACAATGGTAGGACATCTCAAGCAGGATGTAGATTAATCAGTTGGTCAGGTTAACAGGGCCCACATGTAGTTAGTACACAGTGAGGCTCCAGATGCTCTAGGGTTCCCAATCCAGTCCAAATAGTTCAGTTTAGTCCTTGGTTTTATGGGGACCATCTGAGGCAATCATATTTTAAAAAGTTAAGTTTGTCCACAACATCAATTGATCATCTTTTTGAGCATAGAGGACATCTGTCTTTCATAGCATGGTCTTAGGCTTAACAGTCTGATCATAGAATCACAGAAAGACAGCACTGAGAGGTTTTAGTTTTATTTTCCAGGAGGAAGGGAACAAATTTTTTTTTTTTTAAAAAGCAGTGCTGAAAAAATAAAATCAAAAGGGATCATTAATTTTCTCCTTCTCCCATGCCTCTGTAGATGCTATTATTTTTCTGCTGCTGTAGATTGACTCTCATTTAGTAATCAAAACTTTGCGGGCTGGGAATGTGGCTCAGGCGGTAGCGCGCTTGTCTGGCATGCGTGCGGCCCGGGTTCGATCCTCAGCACCACATACCAACAAAGATGTTGTGTCTGCCAAAAACTAAAAAATAAATATTAAAAAAATTCTCTCTCTCTCTCTCTCTCTCTCTCTCTCTCTCTCTCTCTCTCTCTCCCCCCCCCTCTCACTCTCTCTTTAAAAAAAAAAAAACTTTGCATTGAAAGTACATGTATGAAGACATGAAGGATGTGACTGTGTACAACCAGAGATATGAAAAATTGCGCTCTATATGTGTACAATGAATTGTAATGCATTCTGTTGCCATATATAACAAATCAAAATATAAAAAAATAAACCTTTACATTGAGATTATTGACATTATTTTCCATTTGGACTTTGCACACCAATGGGAAGTTTAAAAACAAGCTTAAGGGAATATCAGCTACCACTGATTTCTGAGACGAAGAGCATAGATGAGAAGGTGTCAGAAGGTGTCTCAAGGGGCTGGGGTTGTGGCTCAGTGGTGGAGCACTAGCTTTGCACATGCGGGGCCCTGTGTTTGATCCTCAGCACCATATAAAAATAAAGGAATAAAATGAAGGTATTGTGTCTAACTAATAAAATATTTAAAAAAAATAAGGTGCCTCAAATCTTTGAAAACACATAGGTTTACAAAATAAGCCTAAAACTAAGACCCTCAGGCATTGTTTTTCTTTTTTTTTTTTAATATTTATTTTTTAGTTATCGGCGGACACAACATCTTTGTTTGTATGTGGTGCTGGGGATCGAACCCGGGCCGCACGCACGCCAGGTGAGCGCGCTACTGCTTGAGCCACATCCCCAGCCCTTGTTTTTCAATATCCTATTTTCATCCCCATATTTTCTCTGGAAAGTTGTACATACAAGGACAAAACCATTTTATAAAAAAATGTATTCATATAATGCAAGCTGAAAACCATACCATGTTTAAGAAATGTTCATACATCTTAAACTTCAAAAAATTTTAAATGGGTTCACATAACTTTCCATCTCTTACTATTTAATAGCTGTTTTAATCTTTCATCTTTTTGAGTCTTTGGGAGAGGGGTGATAGAGGTAGAAGGACTTTAAGGGTTTCCCACAGACAATGTCAATAACTGTAAAAGAAGGATGTATAATAAAAGGAAAGGAACAGACCCCATGATCAAACATATGATAACACAAATGAGTACCATTTTGGAGAATTGCTGCGCTTAGACACTAGGATGCTTGTCAAATATATACAGTCCTGTCTGGGGTTATATTGTTTCCTCATATTAGCTACTTAAACCTGTCCTTAATAGTCCATCAAAATTCTCATCTCTGTGGATTTAGAGTAATATAGTGCAGAGAGAGTCCATTGTGTGCCCCATGATTGAGCTCACTGATGTGTGGCCTGGGCTACAAATTTGGGATTGTTATCAGATGTGATATGCTCAGGAAAACTGAGCATAAACCAAATGCGATCTTGTAGGAAGTGAATCAGTAAAACACTGTCAGGAATGACTAAGCTAAACTTGGGGGAAAATGTAAATTGCAGTCAGGATATAGTGAAAACTTCTAGATAGGGTAAGAGATACACTGGTATCTACCTGCTGGGAACATCCTGGCCCACTGGTTCATGGAATATGAAAGTAGTTTTGAATAGTGGTTTTAGCCTTGGCAGGATCTGGTAGGCAGGACAGCTTTATCATGCTGTTTTGACACATGGTAATAGTGATAGTCCATGCATGTACGCCACATCTAGTATGTTGTCTGAAGTCTCATGTTCAGGAGGCAATTGGTTGCACATCTGCTTTCTCTGGAACAGACATTTTAGTCTCTGTTTAGGTAGTAAACATTGTCTCTTCCTTGCTAATAATTGCCGCCTTCATCATAGTGGCCTTTCTAGTGAGCATCCATGTGAGTAACATATAACTTACTAGGAGGAGAATTGATTTTTACCCCAATGTCATCTCCACAGGGGTATTAGTTTTTTAAGGTATGATTATTTTTATTTTGTGTCAGAAACTTCAAAATTTCACTGTTGTCTGAATAAATGACATGAAAATTAAGTTTAGGTGTCTCTCAGAAAAAATATATTCACATTCTGAACACCCAATTACTTCATAAAGGTTTTCTTTTTCTTCTTTTCAAGTGAACTTAGGACCATCTTAAAGTGAAAATCTGACTTCTTAGTGAGCATGTCTTACAACTCTGCCTCCACCTTGTATGGAGGAACATTTCAGGGGATGCCAGAGTTCATAAGCGTTATCTTCTCTCTCTCTCTCTCTCCAAGCTAGGTTGGTGATGTAGTGTAGTGGTAGAGCACTTGCTTAGTTTGCACAAGGCCCCCAGATTCCCAACAATGCAAAACAAACAAACAGAAAACCCCTTAAAATTTGTTTAACTTACTTAATTTTTTTTTAGGTTGTAGATGGACATAATACCTTTCTTTAAAATTTATTTTTATGTGGTGCTGAGGATTGAACCCAGTGCCTCACAAGTGCTAGGCAAGCACTCTACCACTGATCTACAACCCCAGTACTTTTAACTTACTTTTTTCAATCATAAAGTATTCTAAAATATTGCTAGATGCCATTCAGTAGAAAAAATGTAAGTTCCATACTGTGGGAGGCTGCCGTGATCATGGGCTGAGCATCCTTTCTCAGCTTTGAGTAAGGGAGGTATTTGGTCTGGCATTGCACACCACATGCTGTGCAAATCAAGTGGCCTCCACCTTCACTTGACAAAGAAGTTTGCTTTAGCCCCGGACTTGGGTATTACCCAATGGGATTGGACAACCCCCCTTTTGAAATACTATCCCCTACCTTATTTGGTGAAGAACATTCCATCGAAGCTCCTTTGTGTGTCCCCCTATAAAATGAAGAGATGCTGTGTGCACACTCTTTCCCAGATGACCCTTAACTTCACAAAGCAGTTCTACCCTTGACCTGAGAAACTCATGTCCGTGATTTCTTCCTTGTTTTCTTAGTTTAATGTTGCAGCCAGCTCTTTTGAACCCAGTTCATCTCATCAGTGCAGGCAGCTGGAGAGACCATACTTTCTTTCTTTTGGTACTGGGGATTGAATCCAGGGGCACTTAATCAGTGAGCCACATCCCCAGCCCTTTTTTATATTTAAAGACAGGTTCTTTCTGAGTTGCTTAAGGCCTCACTAAGTTACTGAGGCTGCCTTAGCCTCCTGAGTTGCTGGGACTACAGGTGTGTGCTACTGTGCCTGACCTGTAAATTATTTATTTTCGATTGCTTGAGTAGTTAATTTTGAATATCATGGTAGCTAATGCATAAAGCACAGAAACATTCTCAAGCACATACGTAAGTAGTTATAAAAATGAAAAAAAATGTTTTTGTTTTGTGGGGACTTGGCTTTATATGCTGGTCCAAGGCTGGAAATAAAAGAAGCATGTGACAGACCATTGGGCAGGAGCAAAGGCTTGGGGAAGGTGGAAGCAGGGTGGGGTGCGGTGAGAGCTAGGGAGCAGGCCAAGAGCATCTTGGTGTGACTGGAAAAGGCAAGTCCCTATCTGAAGGGAATAGTTCTTCACTAATCACCTTTGAACTAAGGTGGTTCATTTAAATCATAAAGGTCTAGCTTCTAAGGCAGAAGCTTATCCTTCCCTGTATATGGACCTTCATTATTTCATGGATCAACAGTGTTGTTTCTGTATATTGGGGAATAAAGGGTCAGGTTAGAAGTGGGGAGAGAGTAAGCCACCCTGATCAGTATGTGGTGGAGATAGCTTTGAACCCCAAGTGAGGACACCAAGCCTTCCCTGGAGCTCCTTTATTTTTCATTGTGGAATCCTATGTCAGTCTTTTCTCTGCCTCCCTTCCATCTTCATCTGTCAAGATAGGAGGAGAGGAAGAATGAAGTGGTATTTGCTATGGTTTCAATGTCATCCCCAAAGTTTCATGCACAATATACTTAATTCCTCAATGCAGCAATGTTGAGAGGTGGACTCAGTGAGAGATGTTTGGGTAATGTGGGCACAGCCCTCATTAATTGTATTAATGTCTTTCATTTGAGTGATTTCTCACTCTCTCAGGACTGGTTTAGTTATTGGGAGAGCTATCTGATACAAATCAAAATTATACCTCATATTTGCTCTTTTCTGCATACTTCCACTTCTCTTATGCTTTCTGCCATGAGTTGAAGCAGCATGAGGCCCTCATTAGATATGACTACTCAATTTTGGACTTCCCAGCCTCCAGAAGTTTGAACCAAAAATAAGACTTTTTTCTTTATCAAGTTCCCAGTTTCAGGTGTTCTGTTATAAAATGGACTACACTGGGGCTGGGGATGTGGCTCAAGCAGTAGCGTGCTCGCCTGGCATGCGTGCGGCCTGGGTTCGATCCTCAGCACCACATACCAACAAATATGTTGTGTCCGCCGAGAACTAAAAAATAAATATTAAAAGTTCTCTCTCTCTCTCTCTCTCCCCTCTCTCACTCTCTCTTTAAAAAGAAAAAAAAATAAAATGGACTACACTAACATGAAGGTCCTCTTTGTAACCCATAGCACCTGAACCCTTAGGTTTATTTACCCTTCAGGTTCAGCATTTTGGTGCACAGTTCTTGAATATGAGCTTTTGACTAAATTTCACTCAGACCTAATGAATGGGAATAGAAAGAGACTACCTCTAAGAGCAGTGTGTGTTTGTGTACAAGATTCAATTCATCTCCAAGTTCTGGGGATGTAATGTGGGTCTTCCCAGTCCACCACATACTAGGGAGTGCACATATTGTATATGACAGCTTCAGTCTTTGCAGCTCTTCCAGTTGACCTCAATGCTTCTTTTTCCACAGGTTGGAGTAATTGGTGATGAGGAAGATTAGTTTCTATGAAGGAAGAAAATGAGCCTGATGTCCAGACACTGGAAATCTCAAACCTCATGCCTCACATTCAGAACAGCAGGTGGTAAGCTACCAAAGGAGTAAGTGTCAGAATCTCAAGATGGTTGTTTTGGTTCATAATAACAAAATCATATATAAAATTAGAAGTTTTCATCAGTTTTAAATCAAAACCTTAAGAAGTAAGCAAGATACAAAGTTGAATATTGTGGGAGGCCAACCTTACAGGTAACTGAGTTACACTCTCCAGCTGGGTGCTGAGGCGCTCAGTCACAGAAATGGGTGTGTCTTGCTACAGCCCCATGGGTGAAGCTATGCTCACCTATTCCTTTGTAATATAACCTCTTGCCCTGTTTAGGATAGAATCTTCCATGGAAGTGCCTTGTGTGTGTCCCCTCCTCTTAATGTGCCCTTGGGTGTGGCCTGCCCAGGTGTCAGTCAACCTGCTGACAGTGGACATCATGAAGATAGAGTCAGCCCCCTGAAACCTGATCCCTTGCCTCATTTGAATAGCTTCTTCTCAATAAAAGGGGTCAGTGCATGTGTGCTCTCTCTCTCTCTCTCTCTCTCTCTCTCTCTCTCTCTCTCTTTCTGCGGACCCTTAAGGTCAGAGGAGCCATCACAGCAACACCAAAGAAAAAGGTATTTGTGTCTCTTGTGTGGTTATTTTGTGCAGCCCAGTTAGCCCAGTTTAACTAGAGTGACCCCTGAGCCTTTTAGTCTCGAGAACAGAAACCTGGCAGAATATTATTCCAAGGGAGATTACACCCTGATGTTTAGTGATTTTTTTCCATCAATCCTAGTTGGCAAAATGCCCTATAAAAATGGCTTATCATTATCCTAGGTTTAATAGTCAAGAACCATTGGCAGCACAGATGTGACACTTTTCTTAGCAAAACTCTATGCCTTCTTAACACTATTAACATGCTGTAATGCAAACAAAGCAGGTATCCCAGGAATATCCTGCTCTCCTTCCAGGACTCAGGAATTACTAGTCTTACTAATCGAGCACTTAATTGGCCATTTAATCTTTTGTTCTTTGATCCTGAAGCTTATTGGGCAGTAAATCCTTGGTTTTGATAAAGGGTAGAGTGACCATGAGCTGTTAGTGATGTTATATTTTCATGTACCATCATTGAAGAAAGCCAGGCATAGCGGTAGGAGACTGAGGTGGGATGATAACAAGTTTGAGATCATCCTGGCAACTCAGTGAGTTCCTGTGTTTAAAATGAAAAAGGGCTGGGAATTCAGTGGTAGAGTGCTTGCCTAATATGTGTATGCCCTGGGTTTAATGCTCAGTATTGCCAAATAAAAAATTTTAAAAAAGGATCAAAGAAAACGAAACTTCCAGTTATCAACAAGTGTTGAGCTTGACTGTATTATTGAACTGCAAAACAAACAAATTTCATAACCAGGCAATTATAGAATAAGAATTACTAATTCAGGGAGTGAAAGGTGATATTATATCTTTGTAAAAAACATTGTGTCAATTCCCAATTTAGATTTTAAAAAATAATGGATGTTGTTTATTAGATTAGCATTTTTTCCTAAGAGCAGATAAATCAAGATATAATATATGCGTATTTAAAGAAAAACACTTAGCTTAAAGTGATCTGTTGGGATTTAAGACCTACAACATGAAATTAACTGAAGCTATGTTATTATTTTAAATATCAGAAACTGCAATTAGAGATCAGTTTCCTTTTTTATATTAATGTAAACATAGGGAACTTATGTAATAAACATTTGTGTGTGCATATGCTCTTGTGCCTAGATTATTTTCTTGTATTCTTGTAAATTTAATCCTGATAATTATATATATAAATAGATACAGAACTGGAAAAATTAACAGACTTTAATGAATTTCTAAGTTAATCTTCATTTTATAGATAAGGGTATAGAAACAAGATTGATTTGCTAAAGTTCTTGTAGTTACCCATTGGCTAGAATCCCAGGGTATGTGTGGATTTGGAGGCCATTGACAAAGGTTGAGGGAATAACATATATAATAGTTATAAGAGCCACCACAGTCTAAATAGTTTTATGGCCACCTATTGAGCCCCATGTTTTCTAACCCCTGCCAATAATTTCTTGGTGGATGTCCCCTCAATCTCTTTTAAGACCTTTTAACCAGACACAGAAAAATATTTAGAAAGGCACTTGCACAAACTGTCCAGGAGAGGGCACCTGTTTATTTATTTATTTATTTTTATGTCTTGGACAGTACTGTCTTTTTTTGTACTTAGGAATTTGTCAGTTAAGTTTTGGGTTGTGTCACAAACTGATTGATCTGACCTTATCAAAAGTTTTAATTGAGCTTGATAACCAGTAATAGTGGCATGAGTGAACCTGGAAATCTGAGTGTGGATAAAAATTCTATCATGTACTGTTCATACTCCTTCATTGTAGACCGACCCAAGGGATGACCATGGTTCTTCTTGGGGCCACTCAGGCCTCTTCGATTATGTTCAGATATGTTATTCTGTGACAGGGTACCCAAGATAGGCAAGTCAAATCTGTTGGAGCACCCAGCTGAGGAAGGAAGGCTATTGGGTGTTTGTAATTTTTAATCTCCACCCCCCTATTTCTCTCCCTTAGGCAAAGTAGCTACTGTTAAGGTACTCTGGAACAGAGGTTCTGAGGTAATGCACCCACCATATAAGGTATCAATTGCCCTCACTAAATTTAACAAGATTACCTCCTTTATCACAAAGGCAAATTAAACAAGTTTCTAAGTCTCTTTAGACAACTAGGCAACGTGATCCCAAGGGACTCTACCTTGTTTTTCATTAAAAACACAAATCTCAATAACTTAATACTTTGTGAGCTTTCCACTGATGCCAAAGACCTGCTAAGAGCTAATATTAGTCAATGGGTGCAACATAGCTAAGAGGGTTTCCGATGATTTTATGAGCCCAATGAAGGGGCAGAGTAAACAGTAGCCAAGGACCTTTCTTAAAATCCCTCTGTTGGATGTCAAATTTGATCCACTGAATGAATTCAGCAAAAGAGTTGGAAGTGAAAGCAATGGCCCCTCTCTGCAAAGCCAAAATCTTGTATAAACAATCCACCAGTGTTTTATTCAGTTTTTTCACCACTGTAATCAAAGACCCGGCAAGAACAATTTAGAGGGGGAAACGTTTATCTGGCTTATGGTTTCAGAGGTTTCAGTCCACAGATGGCTGTTTACTCCATAGCTCTCTGCCTGATATGAGGTAGAACATCAGGGCAGAAAGGTGTGGTGGAGAAAAGCAGTTCAGGATAGGATACCAGAAAGCAGAGAAAGACTTCACTCACCAGAGACAAAATATATACCCTGAAGGCACACTCCCAATGACCTATTTCCTTCAGGCACACCCTGCCTGCCTTCAGGTACCATTAATCTGATAGGGATTAAAGCACTGATTAGGTTACAGTTTTCATAACTCAATTATTTTACTTCCAAACTTTCTTACATTATCTCATACATGAGCTTTTGGAGGACCTCATATCTAAACCATAACAGCCATCAACCTCCAAAGAATGTCTCGTGGCTTCTGCTAGCACTTTCCAAGACATAATAATGTGGCTGGCAAAGTGTTCTGTGGGATCTTCTAGCATTTACCAAGACCCATTAACAAATTGTTCCATGTGACCTTGAAACTCTTATAAAGGATCTGCTAGCACTCTTTGGGAATGCTCCATGGACTCCACTAGCCCCTCATTGGCAAAGTGACCCATAGGATTTTCAACCTTTTTGCACCTCCTTAATTGTGCTGAACTAACTACTCTGCTTGCTGCATTAAGTTTTCAGGAGCTCAGCTAGCTCAAAATAACTAAGCTTCCAGCCATCAGAGTAGCTGATTTTGACAAGTCTAAATGAAAGTAACAATCAATCCTTTAATCACTTATTGTGATAATTTAAGCAAAAAGCTTCATCTGTTACATTTTTCCCCACAAAACACTATCTGTGCCAGGTGGAGTGGCATACTCCTGTAATCCCAGTAGCTCTGAAGGCTGAGGCAGGAGGATTGCAAGTTTAAAGCCAGCCTCAGCAATTTAGTGAGGGCTTAAGCAACTTAGTAAGACTCTGTCTCTAAATAAAACATAAAAAGAGCTGGGGATATGGCTCAGCACCCCTCGCTTCAATCCCTGGTTCAAAAAAGAAGGGAAAAAAATCCATCAGTTGTGGGTCAGTACAGACATGAGGATCATCTTATAGCCAATGGAACCTGGAACAAAAGGTTTTTGCAATTTTATGGAGTAGTAATACAGGTGGAAAGGCTAGGAGTAGAAAAGTACTGAGTACTGAATCAGAGTGGGGAAAGATGTCTAAGAATATCCTTTCCTTATCCATAAAGAGGTCAAGGCAAAGGTGCCTGATGAAGGCCTATGTCAGAAGCTCAAATAAAGTAGCATCTGAATAAAAGCGTCTGGCCTAGGAATGTGGAGATGCATGAGTATGGCCTGATAGGTGAGTCTGAGTCCTTGACTGCAACTACTTTCAGAAACTGTAATTCACTGGAGTGAACCAAGGCTGTTATCAGAGGGGCAGCTTTCTCCCATGAGGCCTGAGAGGCAAAACTTTTATAATTGCCTGAAAAATCACAGAGGTTTTAAGCTAAGAGCTAGATTCATCAAATAGAAGGCATGAACAAAAGTATGAACCAACTAAACCTAATAGACATACACTTTACCCAACAATGTCAGGATACATATTCTTAAGTATACATGACAAATGTTTTAGGTCAGACCATATGTTACACAATAAAATAAACTAAATAAATTGTAAAAGATTGAAAGTATACAAAGTAACTTCTCTAGACACAAAGGAATGGAATTAGAAATTAGGAAAGGAAAACTGGAAAAATGTAAACAATTGAAAATGAAATAACACACATTTAGAAATAAATGGGTCCGGGGTTGGGGTTGTGGCTCAGAGGTACAGCGCTCCCCTAGCATGGGTGAGTGAGGCCCTGGGTTTGATCCTCAGCACCACATAAAACTAAATAAGTAAAATAAAGATATTGTGTCCAACTACAACTAAAATAAATTAAAAAAATAAATAAATGGGTCAAAGACAATTACAAAGAATATTGAAAATAATTTGTGATAAATAAAACAAATACAACACACCAAAACTTATGGGATTCAGTAATAGCAGTTGCTATTGTTGAAATGTCCCTTCTAAAACTCAAGTTGAAATATAATTGCCAGTGTAACTGTTTTAATAGGTAATATATTTAAGAGGTTTTTAGGTTACTAGGGCTCTCTCCTCATGAATGGATTAATGTTGTTATCACTTAGTTATCTTTGGAGAGGAATTCTGATAAAAAGGATGAGTTCAGCCCATCTTTTCTCTGTCTTGCTCAAGCTTGCTAGTCCTCCAGCCATGGTGTGACAAAGCAAGAAGACCTTAAACAGATGAAACTCTTTGGTATTGAACATTCCAGCCTCCAGAACTATGAGCCAAATAAAATTCTAGGCTTTTAGTTTTCTGTTTCAAGTCCATGACCTATATCTCCCACAGTGAATTCTTTTCCAATATATCCCTCTACCAATAGCAACTTCTGTCTGTCAAGGAGTACATTATACATACCCACAGCATTTCTCTCCCATCATGATCTTTGAGGAAGTCTCCCTTCTTCCACTCAATCTTTCAGTCCTCCACCTTGCTCTAAGATATTACAGTGTGTTAGTCAACTTTTCATTGCCATGACCTGCCGCAGTCTGGCTGGGCACAAAATCACGAGCCACCACACACGTTGTAGATTCAAACAGCAACTCTTTATTCCCAAACTCACACCGGCACTCTACACACATGATTCTGGGCCAAATCCACGCTCTCCACCGGGCTCTGAATCCTGCGAGAACTCAACGGGAACTCAAGGAGCGGGTGCCTGGAGGCAGCAGGATACACCCTATTCCCAGAAGGATAAACCTGGAACTGCCCTCCTACTTGGCAATGGCTCTCAGCAATGACCCAAATACATGAGAAGAGCAACTTAGAGGAGGTAAGATTTTATTTGGCTCACAGTTTCTTAGGTTTCAGTACATGGCTGATTGACTCCATTGCTTTGGACTTGAGATGAGGCAGAGTATCAAGGCAGAAGAGCAGGGCAGAGGACAGCTGCTCATTTCATGATAGCCAGGACAGACAAGAGGGCCAGAAGTAAGGGTTGTGAAACAAGATCCTTCCAGGCCACACCCCCAGCAACCTATTTCCTCCATACAGGTCCTCCCTCCCAATAACACATTCAAATTATTAATCCATCAAATGGGTTATCCACTGATGAGGTTACAGCCTTCATGATTTAATCATTTACTAAAAGCCTTTCCTACATCTTGTTGCACTGGGGACCAAGGATTTAAGTACATGAGCCTTTGAGGAAAGTTCCAGATCCAAATGATAACACTTGGTTGCTTCTCTTCACTGATCAATTTGCTGAGAATTTTCTAATATTTGTTATCACCTCCACTGCCTGAGTACTGTCCACTGAAGCAGAATGTAAAAGTTGTTGGAATGTGAATATATTATTAAATTTGACCTGAGACATGGCAGGGACCACAATTCTGAAAGTTTTCTATATCTATCAATCAAATTCATAGAAGGCCAAGACCAGACACAGTTTAGGAGAATTTCTAGTAATGGGCTGAGCCTGGTAAATGATCATAGGGTGTTACATGCCCACAGTATCCATGTGACATTCACTGAGAATGCTGAGCCTTAGAGGACTGTGATGGCCATAAGGGGACAGTATCTCATAACACATTGTGGTTCAGAACCTACATTTTTCACCTGATAGTGCTCAACCCCTCTAATGAATACAGGGGAACACATGATCATAGTGCTAATATCTGAATATTAATGTCCTCGATAAATTCATATGCTGAAGTCTTAACCTCCAAGGTGATGGTATCAGGAAGTGGCTGTTGGGGTGCAAATCAAGTCAAGATGGTGCCTGGCACTTTGCCAGGAGGAGTGGTTTGTGAAGCAACGCCAGCGAGCCATTAAGATGATGAGGATTCCTTATTGGCTGACTGCTGTATTAATTAAGTCAAGCTGTGTGTAATTAGTTAAGTATATATACCTCTGCTGTCTGGCAGAGAAGTGGCTCCTGCTATCTCGGGTGCCTGCTACTTTGAGTTCTCACTCAGTTCCTGCTGAGTTCACTCGCAATAAAGTAGTTCCCGATTCAACCTTCAAGTTGCTTGTCACCTCTTGGTTATTTAGCCCAGCCGGACTATGGCAAGTGGGACCTTAAGATGGCTATTAGGTATCAATGGCATAACCTCATGAATGCAATTAGTTCCTTTATAAAAGAGAGCCAATAGAAGTCCCTTGCTCATTCTTCCATATAAGGTTACAGTAATATGGCCAGGATCCTCATCAGACATTGAATCTGCTGGAGCCTTGAACTTGGACTTCCCAGCCTCCAGAACAGTAAGAAGTAAATTTCTGTTTTTTAGAAGCCACTGATTTATGATATCTTTTAGCAGTTCAAACAATCTAAAGACATATAGAATCCACATTATCAATGGCAGTAGTGTACCTATAGTGCTGAAAGGACTGTGAGTGCTTTACTTGTTACATGATGATGGCTGCAGTACCCACTTGATGCACAGCATTAGGAACCTGTAATATTCATTTGCCTGGAAAGATTGTTGCTGCCTTATGACAATAGTGTTCATTGACAATAGAGTCCTAATGATCTGCATGGTGTAGGAGTCCATTCTTTTCATTAGACCTGGAGATCTTAGATTACTCACAGTTCACATTACTGCATTTCCCAGTGTTGGTGGTGCCTCCAGGTGACATTTGACAACACATAAGCTTAGATTTTAGCCCCCCATCACCTCATTCCCTTTTTTTGGTGTTGAGGATCAAATACAGGACCTTGTACATGCTGTGCAAGGGCTCTACCAATGAGCTACATTCCAGCTCTCCCATGTGTTTTTTAAAATTTTTATTTGTTCTAATTAGTTATTCATGACAGTAGAATGCATTTTGACATATTGTATACAAATGGAGCACAATTTCTCATTCCTCTGGCTGTGTATGGTGCAGAGTCACTCCAGTAGTGTAATTGTACATGTATATAGGGTAATAATGTCTGTCTCATTCTACTGTCCTTCCATCCCTACAGCCCCACCTCTCCCCTCACTCTCCTCTGCACAATACAATTTTTCTTCATTCTTCCCTACCCTACCCCCCAACCCCACTATGGATTAGCATCCACTAATCAGAGAAAACATTCAGCTTTTGTTTTTTGGGGGATTGGATTATTTTACTTAGCATGGTATTCTTTAGTTCCACCCATTTACCTGCAAATGCTATCATTTCATTCTTCTTTAAGGCTGAGTAATATTCCACTGTGTATAACTACCACATTTTCTTTATCCATTCATCTATTGAAGGACAGCTAGGTTAGTCCCATAGCTTAGATATTGTGAACCAACAATAGAGCTGCTATAAACATTGAAGTGGCTATGTCACTGTAGTATGCTGATTTTGAGTCCTTTGGATATAAACCAAGAAGTGGAATAGTTGGGTCAATTGGAGGTTCTATTCCAAGTTTTCTGAGGAACCTTCATACTGATTTTCAAAGTGGTTGCACCAATTTGCAGTTCCACCAGCAATGTATGAGTGAACATTTTTCCCCACATTCTTGCAAAAAATTTTTGTTGCTTGTATTGTTGATGATTGTCACTCTGAATGGAGTAAGATGGAATCTCAGTGTAGTTTTGATTTCATGTCTTTAATTCCTAGAGATATTGAACATTTTTTCATGTATTTTTGATAATTATATTTCTTCTGTGAAGCATCTGTTCAGTTCCTTAGCCCATTATTGATTGGGTTATTTGTTTTTCTGGTGGTAAGTTTTTTAAGTTCTTTATATATCCTGGAGATTAGTGCTCTCTGAAGTGCATGTGGTAATGATTTTTTTTCCCATTCTGTAGACTCTCTCATCATGTTATTGTTTCCTTTGCTGAGAAGAAGTTTTTCAGTTTGAATCCATTCCATTTATTGATTCTTGATTTTTACTTCTTGCATTTTAGGAATATTGTTAAGGAAGTCAGGTCCTGAGCCAACATGATGAAGATTTGGGCCTACTTTTTTTTCTATTAGGCACAGGGTCTCTGTTTTAGGACTTAATTCTTTGATCCACTTTGAGTTGATTTTTGTGTATGTTGAGAAATAGATGTTTAATTTCATTTTGCTACATATATATTTTCAGTTTTCCCAGCACCATTTGTTGAATAGGCTATCTTTTCTCCAGAGTATTTTTATCACCTTTGTCTGGTATGAGATAAATGTATTTATGTGGATTTGTCTCTGTGTATTCTATTTTGTACCATTGATATACATGTCTATTTTGGTGCCAATACCATGCCACTTTTGTTACTATTGCTCTGTAGTAAGTTTAAGGTCTGGTATTGTGAGGCTTCCTTCTTTACTCTTGCTGAGGATTGCTTTGGCTATTCTGGGTTACTTATTATTTCCAAATGAATTTCATGATTGCTTTTTCTAGTTCTGTGAAGAATGTCATTGGGATTTTAATAGGAATTGCATTGAATCTGTATATGGTAGTATGGCCATTTTGACTATATTAATTCTTCCTATCCAAGAGCATGGGAGATCTTTCTGTTTTCTAAGGTCTTCTTCAATTTCTTTCTTTAGTGTTCTGTAGTTTTCATTGTAGAGGTCTTTCACCTTTTTTGTTAGATTGATTCCCAAGTATTTTATTTTTTTGAAGCTATTGTGAATGGAGTGGTTTTCCTAATTTCTCTTGCAGTGGATTAATCACTGATGTATAGAAATGCATTTGATTTATTGGTATTGATTTTACATCCTGCTACTTTGCTGAATTCATTTATCAGTTCTAGAAGTTTTCTGGTGGAATTTTTGGATTTTATAAATACAGAATCATGTCCTTGGCAAATATTGATAGTTTGAATTCTTCTTTTCCTATTTGTATCCCTTTAATTTCTTTCATCTGTCTGATTACTTTAGCTAGAATTTTTAGGACTAAGTTGCATAGAAGTAGTGAAAGAGGGAATCACTGTCTTGTTCCAGTTTTTAGAGGGAATGTTTTCAATTTTTCTCCATTTAGAATGATGTTGGCCTTGGGCTTAGCATAGATACCTTTTATAATGTTTTGGTGTATTCCTACTATCCCTACTTTTTCTAGTGTTTTGAACATGAAAAGGTGCTGTATGTTGTGAAATGCTTTCTCTTCCTCTATTGAGATAATCATGTTTTTTGTCTTTAAGTCTATTGATGTGATGTATTACGTTTATTAATTTCTGTATGTTGAACCAACTTTGTATCCCTAGGATGAACCTCACTTGATCATGGTGCACTATCTTTTAATGTTTTTGTATGCAATTTGCCAGAATTTTATTGAAAATTTTCACATCTATGTTTCATCAGGGATTTTGGTCTGAAATTTTATTTCCTTGACATGTCTTTGTCTAGTTTTGGTTACTGAGTGATACTAGCCTCATAGAATGAGTTTAGAAGGGTTCTCTCCTTTTCTATTTCATGGAATACTTTAAGGAATATTGGTGTTAATTCTTCTTTGAAGGTCTTGTAGAACTTAGCTGAGAATGCATCTTGTCCTGTGCTTTCCTTGGTTGGTAGGCTTTTGATGGCATTTTCTATTTCCTTGATTGAAATTGATGTGTTTAAATTGTGTATGTTCTCCTGGTTCTGTTTGGGCAGATCATATGCCTCTATAAATTTGTTGGTGTCTTCGAGATTTTCTGTTTTACTGGAGTATAAATTTTCAAAATAGTTTCTAATTATCTTCTGTATTTCAATAGTGTCCATCATGATATTTTCTTTTTCATCATGAATTTTAGTATTTTGAGTTTTCTCTATCCTTTTTGTTAGGGTGGCTAAGGGTTTATCAACTTTTTTAAAAATTTATTTATTTATTTATTTAGTTAGTTAGTTTTCGGTGGACACAACATCTTTATTTTATTTTTATGTGGTGCTGAGGATCGAACCCAGCGCAATGCACATGCCAGGTGAGTGCACTAATGCTTATGCCACATCCCCAGCCCCAGGGTTTATCAACTTTATTTGGTTTTTCAAAGAACCAACTTTTTGTTTTGTCAATTTTTTCAATTGTTTATTTCATTTCAATTTTATTGTTTTCAGCCCTGATTTTAATTATTTCCTGTCTTCTACTGCTTTCGGTGTTGATTAGCTCTTCTTTTTCTAAGGCTTTGAGAGGTAATGTCAGATCATTTATTTGTTATCTTTTTATTCTTTTTTTAAAAAAATATTTTCTTAGATGTTGATGGACATTTATTTTATTCATTTATTTATATGTGGTGCTAAGAATAAAACCCAGTGCCTCACACATGCTAGGCAAGTGCTCTACCACTGAGCCACAACCCAAGCCCCATTCTTCTTCTTTTTTTTTTTTTAATCCTGAGGACTGAACTCAGGGGCACTTGACCACTGAACCACATCCCCAGCCCTATTTTGTATTTTATTTATAGACAGGGTCTTGCTGAGTTGCTTAGTGCCTTGGCATTGTTGAGGCTGGCTTTGAACTTGCGATCCTCCTGCCTCTGCCTCCTGAACTGCTGAGATTACAGGTGCGGGGCAGGCTGACTTTTTATTCTTTTAATGAATGAGCTCAATGCCACAAACTTCCCTCTTAGTACTGCCTTCATAGTGTCCCAGAGATTTTGATATGTTGTATCAGAGTTCTCATTTACCTCTAAGATTTTTTTTTAAATTTTAATTTATTTTTTTAGTCATACATTACAGTAGAATGCATTTTGACATATAATACATACTTGGAATATACATACATCAATCATATTGTCTATTCTATTCTGCTGCCCTTCCTATCCTCCCTATTCCTCCCCTCCTCTCCCATCCTTTCTCTCTATCCAATCTAATGTGACACACTTTTTTTTTCTTTTTCTCATTACAACATCATATATGTATTCTGTATAACAAGGAAGTTCTCATTCCATCTTCTGTGCAACTCCCCTTCTTCCTCTTTTTCCATCCCACCTCTCTTCCCTATTTAGTGGTAGTCTTTTTCTCATGCTCTTCCTCCCTATCCCATTTTGAGTCACCCCCCTTATATCAGAGAAGACATTTGGCATTTGTTTTTTTAGGGATTGGCTGACTTCACTTAGCATAATCTGCTCTAATGCCATCCATTTGCCTGAAAATGCCATGATTTTATTATTTTTTAGTGCTGAATAATATTCCATTGTGTATAAATGCCACATTTTTTTAATCCATTAATCTATTGAAGGGCATCTAGGTTGGTTCCACATTCTAGCTATTGTGAATTGTGCTGCTATAAACATTGATGTGGCTGTGTCCCTGTAGTATGCTCTTCTTAGGTCTTTTGGGTATAATCTGAGAAGGGGAATAGCTGGGTCAAATGGTGGTTCCATTCCCAGTTTTCCAAGGAATCTCCATACTGCTTTCCAAATTGGCTGCACCAATTTGCAGTCCCACCAGCAATGTATGAGTGTACCTTTTTCCCTGCATCCTTGCTAGCACTTATTGTTGTTCGACTTCATAATGGCTGCCATTCTTATTGGAGTGAGATGGTATCTAAGAATTTTTTAATCTCCTCCCTGATGTCTTCTGTTATCCATGCATAATTTAATAGCATATAGTTTTGTCTCCAGGTGTTGGAGTAGCTTTTATTTTTAATTTTATCATTGACTTCTAATTTCATTACATTATGATCTAATGGAATGCAGGGTATATCTCTATTTTTTTTTTGTATTTGTTCAGACTTGCTTTGTAGCATAGCATATGGTCTATTTTAGAGTTCTATTTAGAATTCTGTATAGTTATATTTAGAGTATTTTAGAATTTATTTATGTGCTGCTGAGAAAAAAGTGTATTCACTTGTTGATGGATGAAAAATTCTATATATGTTAAGTCTAAATTATTGATTGTATTATTTATTTCTACAATTTCTTTGTTTTTGTTTGGAAGGTCTATCCAGTGGTAAAAGACATGTGCTAAAGTCACCCAGTGTTATTGTGTTGTGGTCTATTTGATTCTTGATATTGAGAAGAATTTTTTTTAATATGCATAGATGCTCCATTGTTTGGGGCATAGATATTTATGTTATGTCTTGTTGATGTGTGATTCCCTTAAGCAGTATGAAATGACCTTCTTTATCCCTTCTGACTAACTTTGGTTTGAAGTCCACTTTATGAAGATGGAATCTCTTGCTTGTTTATGTAGTCAATGTTGGTGATATGATTTTTTCCATCCTTTCACCTTCAGTCTATGGATACATTTTCCTATGGAATGAGTCTCTTAAAGGCAGCATATTTTGGGTATTTTTAAAATCCAATCTGACAGTTTGTGTCTTTAATTGATGAGTTTAGGCCACTCATATTCAAGGTTATTCTTGAAATATGGTTTTTATTCCTGGTCATTTTGGTTTATTTTTGGTTTTTAACTTGACCTGGTTTCTCCTTTGATTGGCTTTTACTTTAGTGTAGTTCCTCCCTTTGCTAATTTTCATTGTTTTTCATTTTCTCCTCCTGGAATATTTTGCTGAGAATATTCTGTAATGCAGGCTTTCTCATTTGTAAATTCTTTTAACTTTTGTTTATCATGGGAGGTTTTTATTTTTCATCAAATATGAAGCTTAATTTTGCTGGAGATAAGATTTTTGGTTTTGGCATCCATTTTCTCTCAGAGCTTGGTATATGTTTTTCTAGGACCTCCTAGTTTTGAGAGTCTGGGTTGAAAAATCTGCTGAGATCCAAATTGGTTTCCCCCTATATGTATTCAGAAACTTTTCTCTTGGGACTTTTAAGATTCTATCCTTTCTATATGCTAAACATTTTCATTATAATGTGCCTTGGTGTGTATCTGTTGTAATTTTGTGCATTTTGTGTCCTGTAAGCCTCTTGTATTTGATTTTCTGATTCATTCTTTATGTGTGGGAAATTTTCTGACATTATTTCATTGATGGGATTGTCCATTCCTTTAGTTTGTATCTTTATGTCTTCCTCTATCCAAATAATTCTTAGATTTTGTCTTTTCATGTTATCCCATAATTCTTGGAGCTTCTGTTCATAGTTTCTTACCATTTTCACCATGTGATCAACTTTATTTCAAGATTATATATTTGTCTTCATTGTCTGAGGTTCTGTCTTCCAAGTGATCTAGTCTGTTGGTGATGCTTTCAATTAATTTTTTTTATTTGATTTATTGTTTCATTTCAAGAATTCTCTTTGATTTTTTAAGAATCTCTATCTCTTTCTTGAAGTAATCTTTTGCTAGCTGTATTTGCTCTCTTATCTCTTTGTTGGATTGATCAATTGTTGCCTGTATTTGTTCTCTTATATCATTCTCTGCTTTGCAGATCATTTTAAGTATGTACATTCTGAACTCCTTCTCTGACATTTCATCTTCTGTAATGTTGATGGATTCTATTATTGCAGCATGTTGGTTTGTTTGGGGTACTTTTTTCCCTTGTTTTTTTTTCATGTTGTCCATATGTCTTCCTCTCTGGCAGTGTGGATCCAAGGTATTAGAGTTTCTACCCTATAATCTTGTAGTATCCCTACAGGTTACCATTACCACACCTTTAAAGGGAAGATCAATATTTGCAGCACCCAATACAACAGTATGCAGCCTTCAACCAAAAAGCCCCTATTTAGACAATTACAGTTTTGTTGCAATGGACAGAAATTATGTGTTTAATTAATATCTACAATATAAATAGTAGGTTTGCATAAGGGCCTACAGTTTTTAATTGAGGACAAAGAGAGAGCCGGGGGGGAAGGTGGGGTGTAGGATGTGGGGTTTATGAGGTAGGAGTTGAGAATGTAGATGTATTCGATCATACAAAGAGTGAAAGAGGAATCAAGAGAAGTAGGCTAGCAGGGATGCCTCTGGTGTCACCAAGCCTGCAGGGACCTTGATGATGGTCTTCTAGGTCCTGGCTATTGTGTCTAAATGGAAGTGGGCATGTTCCTACTTGGTGGTGTCAGTTCTGTAGTTACCTTGATGTTAGGCTTCCAGGCCCTAGCCAATGTTCTGAGATGGATGCTTCCCCAGCTGGTAGTGGTGGCAGTGGAGGTAACCCAAGATGGCAGTGGAAGTGTCCCAAGATGGAGGTGACTTCTTTCAGAGATGGAGCTGAGAGGGTAGACTGTGTGATGGTTTTGGGCAGCCTGTTTGCTGATGCAGCACTGTGGCATGCAATGCTGTGGTGGACTACTGCCTTCAGTCCCTGTCCATTGTCCCAAGGTGGAGGCTAACGTGTGTGTGTGTGTGTGTGTGTGGGGGGGGGGGTTATGGAGTTGGCTGCCCCTCGCATTATTTTTTGTGGTGCTAGAGATTGAACCCAGTGCCTTGTACATGCAAGGCAAGTGCTCTACCAATTGAGCTATCTCCCCAGCCCCCCATCCATTTTTAATGTGAAAATTTTGTGGTTTTTTTCCTATGAAGATAATATGTTGAAAATTAAGATTTATTAGTAAACAGTTTCTTTCTAAAACTACAATCACAAAATAGGAAGTATTGCAAGAATCAAAGACATTGGTACACAAATATATTGTCAATTTAATTTTATGTAGGTTTAGAGGAAATTAAAGCAAACCTAATAAGTCAATTTAAATTATTATTTTGAAGAAAGTATATGATGATTACTATAGGTACTTAAATATGTTTTTAAAGAGAGAGAGAGAGGACAGAGAGAGAATTTTTTAATATTTATTTTTTAGTTTTCGGCAGACACAACATCTTTGTTTGTATGTGGTGCTGAGGATCGAACCCAGGCCGCACGCGTGCCAGGCAAGCGCACCACCGCTTGAGCCACATCCCCAGCCCAGGTACTTAAATATTAACTCATTTAATTGTGTTAATTTTAGAATATACTATTTCAATTTTACAGATGAGAAAGTTGAATCACAGAAATGTTAGATCACTTAGCTAAGAGGTTACCAAGAATATGTGAAATGAAATAGATTTGTCTCCAGTTGGCCTGACTCCACACTCTCTGTCTTAATTATCCAATAAGTACCCAGAATTGAATTTATATAAATTTATACTTACTAATTTAAACTAATGGGAAAGTCAGCCCCAGTTTCTAAAAATTTGAAATCATAAAATATCTCTTTGAAATGCCATTTAAATAACTTCAATAACAGTAATTTAATCAAAGTTGAATCTAAGAATCACAGAAAATTTGTTTTAATGTACAGATATAAATTTATCATCACAATATGAAATATTTGTATATAAAAAGCATATAAAATGCTTGACATTTAGTTAAAACAATTCTTTTTTTAAAAAATAAACACTAAACCCAGAAATATTACAAAGTTTAAAAGGAATACCTGGTTATCACGATTGCAAAAGTATAAGGAATAGAGTCTATATTTATTAGATTTTACTGCATTTATGTTCTATTTATGCCACTCCAGAAAGAACAGAAAAAGGAGGAGAATGAATATTCACTGCAGATTTTTTTAAAGCTGAAATTTTAGCAATGCCTCTTTTTCTGATTTGGTGAGGAATCTGCAGCTTTGTAAATTCAAAGTAAACTTGTTGTGATCTTTCTAATTTGTTTCATTAGAATTCTGTACAAGTGATGGGATTATTGATTACTAAAAATGTGTCAGATGCAAAAATAGCTGCAGAAAACTAAAACAAAACAAAACAAAACAAAAACAACAGTTGTAACGACAGACCAATATCAGTATACTACTAGGGACAACAGACTATGTTTACTGTTTCAATTCTACTAAAGAAAAAGTCTCAAATATTGTTGAAATGAAACTTGGAAGATAAGACATTAATTTAAAATCTGTGAGTTTCTGATAACTTTGGGACATTATTTATGAAATTCATGTAAAATACAAGTTACAAAAATGTAGTCACACATTTACATTATAACCTATTATGAAACTTTAGTTTTAATTTAGCATGTATCTAAACATGGTCATAGGATAGAATCACATCCTATGTATTTAATCTTTATTTCTATAATTACATGCCTATAGATATATCAACAGTGAAAGATATAGAATTATATCTAGGTCACCAATGCCCAAGTGAGCCTTAAAGAATATTGATGGTAATTGGGATTAACTTTCTAAATTGAGAAATTATTCATGTATGATTAAATTCACTATTTAAGAATGTTCAGTTTTGAATAATGTTACTATCAACATTTGTGTACAAGTTTAAGTGTGGATATTATGTTTTCAGTTCTCTGGGATCCATGTTGAAGAGTGAAATTGCTAGATCATATAGTAACTATACATTTAGTCATTTGAGAAATTACCAGACATTTTCTGATGTATCCACACTATATTACATTACCATTAGCAGTTTATGAGGACTCCAATTTCATCATTTTAACATGAGAGACAATATTTGTCATGTTTCTTTCATAGTAATGAGAATTGAGCTCAGGTACCTTCTGCCACTGAGATACATTTTAGCCCTTTTTATTTTGAGTCTGGGTCTCACTAAATTGCCCAGAATGGCCTAAAATTTTTAATCTTGCTGCCTCATCCTGCCAAGTTTCTGGGATTATAGGAATGCACCATCATGCACAGTCTCTAGCTGTGGTTTTGATTTACATTTTCTTAATGACTAATGAGGTTTAACATATTTTTATGTGCTTGTTGGGTATTTGTATTTTTCTTTATAGGAATAGCTACTCAAAATGATTGTTCAATTTTAATCATTTTTATAATGTATTGTAAGAATTATTTAGATATTCTAGGTATTAGACTTTTATCACATAAAACTAAACTATTGAACATTATTGCTTGGTCTAGCCTACTTTAAATTTGTTCAGAATACCTGCACTGGACCAGGGCTGAGCAAAATCATTTAACACAAAGTCTATTTTATAATAGAGTGTTGAATATCTCATATAATTTATTGAATACTGTAAGGATGGCCTTAGGCCTGAGCCTAAGCAACTCCATTTTAAAACTCCAGTTTAAACCATGCAGTCTCACACCTAACAGAGCCCTCCAATATGGCCTTCAGGCACAAACAAGTCACTTCTCCCCACCCTGATGAACTCAGAGTGAAGACTCTGGCATGTTGTCCTCACCCCGATAAGGGGGAAAGGCAAGAAAATCAGGGTGGGGACCACCAGACCAGATACTTTAACCCCAGGGCAAATGATGTCAGTAAGAAATCCAGAGGAAGCTGATAGGGTTTGAAAGGGTGGTCAAAAGTCCCCAAATTTATTGTAAATGAAGGAGCAAATAAACAGATATTCAGCCAGCCGACTCTGATGCACACAAGCCTGAGAGCCTGACGAGGACCTAGGCTGACATCCCAACTATTCTCATCTGCCTGATCCTCTGCATCTTTCTCACCACTCTCAAACTCTTCAGCCACATCTTGACCCTGGTGAGAGCCACAAATTCTTCCTATGATCCTCTCCTCAACTAGCTGTCAGCTTCACCCCAGGAAAAGCCTGCCTTGGTTCCTGATCTGATCACCACAGTCTGAGTGAGTGTGCACCTGCTGGACTTAAAGCCTAAGGCTTGAGACTTTTGATCTGACACTTGAATTAGCATGCAGAGGGAATGTCTGTCATGAGCCTGTCATGGTTAAGTGTGTTTGCAGTGCTTAGAATTAATCTAGAATTGTTTGCTGTGAATTGATTATGTCTATTGCAATGCCTAGCATTAAGGATTATCATTTTCTTGATTAAGAACCTATAGGATAAAGTTGTATTGAGTGATTTGAGTGAGTAAAGCATTGACAAAGGCAGAAGCGTGTGGACATTCTTTATTTCTCCCCCTCAACTGCGTACGTTGCATCTTTTGCCCATCGTGACAAATACTGTAAAAAAAAAAAAAAGTGAAAAAAATTCAGGATAGTGGTACAAGTACATTTTTTTTTTTTTCGGTACTAGGGATCGAACCTAGAGGCACTTAACCACTGAGCCACATCCCCAGTCCTTTTTCATGTTTTATTAGAGACAGGGTCTCACTGAGTTGCTTAGAGCCTCACTAAGTTGCTGAGGCTGGTTTAAACTCACGATCTTCCTGTCTCAGCCTCCCAGTCACTGGGATTACAGGTGTGTGGGACCATGCACAGTGTATGAGTACACTTTTGCATCATTGTAAAATTGAAACACTTTGTAGGTCAAACCATCATAATTCAGGGACTCATCTGTATGTGATTTGTATGTTTGGTATCTCACTGAAAGTCAAGAACTGAAAGACAGAGGGAATGTTTCTGAGATAGAGAGAAAAGCTGACTCTGGTACATAAGGTGTTCAACAGTTCAACAGGATTGGCAATGGAGGGGCTTCCATTTTGTGTCATTCTTGTAACACTGCTGTTTCCCTGTGGGATTATGGCATTTATGCATATTCATTCATTGCACAAGTAATATATTGAGTTATCAAGCATATTCTAGGCACAATGAAGAAAAATGCATATAATCCTTGTCTTCAGAAAGCTAAATCTCATAGCAGAATTCAATATTCAAAAAATATTATTTATGCAAATATATTACTACCAACTCTGATAATTCCTTTTTTTAAAAGTACAAAATGTTAAGAGAGAGGCTAATAGAAGAAAAATTGACTATTATGGAGGACAATAGGAGGTTCTCTGAGTATTTAGAAGCTTCCACTTGAATCACGGAAAGTCAGTCCATAGGAAGGGGGCTAAAGAAGCTAGAAAGCATCACGGGGAGGACAAACAGCATGTTTAAAAACCTGTGGTAGGAAGATATGTGACCTGTTAAGAAACAATAACAAAGTAAGTCCAGTATTTCTGGGAAAGAATGCAGAGAGATGTTAATGGAGAGGTAAATACTATGTGCTGAAGGTTTATCTTTCATTGCTTTGAAATTCCTTTCCATAGAGGTCTCTGATGGCTTCTCTACCCATCATGCCTCACTTTTAGCTTGAAAAGTTCACTTCTGAGCTGCTCCAGAGTATCTAGAACCTTTTGATAATTCTCTTGGATTCTGTGAAGAAAGTGCATTGCCTAAAATAAAAAAGCAAAAGATGTTAATGTGTAGTTCTGTACTATAATTGAGATTATAATGAAATAAAATCTATTTTATCTTAAATCTTGGGGTTATTTGAAGGTATCACCCTGTATTTACACATCCCCACCACTTTAGTTAGCTGTTTATCTTCCACTACACAGTACTCTGGTGTGATCTTGGCCCTTATGTAACTTCACCTATTATAGGCTTTCTTACCATACCTATCATTCGCTTTCTTTTTTTAAATTTATCTTATAGTTGTAGTTGGATACAATATCTTTAATTAATTAATTAACTTTTATATGGTGCTGAGGATCAAACCCAGGGCCTCACTCGTGCTAAGCAAGCACTCTAACACTGAGCCACAACCCCAGCCCCTATCATTTGCTTTCTTTTTTAGAAAATGTAAATGCTTAGTTAAATTATTAGTTTTTGCCCTTGCATGACTCTATCTATTTTGGAATAAACACTCTGAGACATTAATTCTAGCCCTAACTTTTCTTTAAACTGTTTGTGGCCTTAGACAAGTCATCTAAAATCTCTGATCCTCAAATGCTTCTTTGTAAAATGAAATACTTAATTTGTATATATTAACTAGTGTTGAGGGCATGGCCGCTCAACTAGGTTATCCTTATCCAGTATTCCTCCTAAATTTTGTGTTCCTTAGAGCTATTTGTGACTATTTATCTTTTAATTAGGCCTCCTTAATGTCCTTGTGGATAGGATCAACTCTCTCTAGATAATTTTCTTTTTTGGAGTGGCATAAGACATCATTTAAGAAATGATAATATATCATAGTATTAAGCCTGGATCAAAACACATCTGATAGGTAAAAATTTCCTGCTATAGATCTGGAATTCTCTAAAATGGGCTTAGAAACTGCCATATGTGTACCCACATGGGGAACCAGAAGTGTGCCAAGGAGTAAAGAACCCAATGAATATATATGCTTCTCTTTCCTGAAGCAAAACTTTTACTCAAGGATTTGGAATTGGCTATATATTTTTAAAAAAACCACAAGTAGGTCTGGGATTGTAGCTCAGTAGTAGAGCACTTGACTAGCACATGTGAGGCACCACATTAAAAAAGTAAAGAAAATAAATCTATTGTGTCCATCTATAACTAAAAAAAACCCCACAAGTATATTATTACTAATTTACAAAAGTCATGATACATTACAAAATATTATCTATAAAGGAACGTTTTGGACTCAACTGTAAAGATTAGGGATTTTTCATCTGCTTTTGAGACAAATTGAAAATATTTGCTTTTTGAAGCCGGGCCCAGTGGCCCATGCCTGTAATCCCAGTGGCTTGGGAGGCTAAGACAGAATCATGAGTTCAAAGCCAGCCTCAGCAACAGTCAGGTGCTAAGCAACTCAGTGAGACTCTGTCTCTAAATAAATAAAAAAATAAGGCTGGCAATGTGGCTCAGTGATTGAGTGCCCCTGAGTTCAATACCTGATACAGAAAGAAAGAAAGAAAGAAAGAAAGAAAGAAAGAAAGAAAGAAAGAAAGAAAGAAAGAAAATATTTGCCTTTTGCATAATAAGCACTTTAATAGAGTATTATTTTATCAAGAAGGGGAAGTCCTGCTAAATGATGAAGTATGTTGGATAATAACGTATCATTCATTATGAAGGTTTAGAGAGTCTTACAGTGAAACACTTGTCTGAGACAGATACTCCATCTTGAAAGTCTAGGTTATCTTGCATGATCTTGTTTAGAGCTTAGGCTTTAGAGTTTAGTCTGGATTAATACTTGATTTCAAACATTTGGATGATATATCACAATTCCTGATGACCTACCACTCTTCTGTTATATACCCCACTTCTGACACTTACTGCAACAAACCAAATTATGTTCTTTAAAATTATGGTGTATAGCTTTTCAACCATAGAGGTAATAAATATCATAAATAAATATATGTACATATATATGTAGAAAGAGGTAATATATTATATCTATGGCTGAGAATATATATGTGTATATATATGAATATATGTTGCATTTATGGCTGAGAATATATATTCACATATATTATATGTGTATATATGTATATGTGTGTGTGTGTGTGTGTGTGTATATATATATATATATATATATATATATATATATGAATTCAATATATTCAAGACTTTTTTCCCTTGCTTGCTGTGTGTTATTTAGCAATTTACCTAATCTCTCGTATCATCAGTTTGCTTGCTTATTAAATGAGTACAAAATCTCATCTCTCTTACTTACTATGCAGGCAGTATTCTGTGTAGAGACAGATGATATTTTGTACTCATTTAATAAGCAAACAAACTGGTGATAAGAGAGATTAGGTAAATAATGTGTTCAGAAATCAAGTTAGGGTAAAAGAGAGAGATGGGATAGTGTAGTGTGGTAACATATTTTTAAAAAACCTAAAACTGTAAACAGACCAATTAAGTGTCTTCATATCAGTATGGTAACCAGCCAGTGGAATGACAATAAAGACAAAGACTAAAACGTAAGAAACACAAGACCCTAGGCTTGTCTATTCCAGCATCCTCTGATTATACATCACTTCCTATGTGAATAATTAGATTGTAATGGAGAACATGCCAGGAATTCAGCTGGAAGAACCCAAACCAAAATTTAAGTTCTCAATCTGGCTTAGAATCTTGATCTTTCACTACATAAATTCTATAACCAGCCCTTTAAAATTACTCTTGGTTTTTATATATATTTTTTAATATTTATTTATTTTTTTTAGTTGTTGGCAGACATGACATCTTTGTTTGTATGTGGTGCTGAGGATGGAACCTGGGCCTCACGCATGCCAGATGCGCTACCGCTTGAGCCACATCCCCAGCCCGGTTTTTATATTTGTAAAAGGAGAGTTATATCACTTCACCTCTCTGATCTTGGGTGGATTTGCTTACCTAAATGAAAAAAAGAAATGAAACAATTCTAGAATTTTGTAATTGTGCTGGCCCTTCACTTTAAATGACTAATGGTGACCTAAGAGAGAGAGGGACTTCATGAACAGCTTAAAGTGGAACAAAGAAAAATGTAATGTTCCTTTTCCTTTTTAGGTATGTAAATGGTATTTTGGGGGGTGTGGGGGAGGGGATAAACGCTTTGAACATTTCCTCTCCTGTGGGGGAAGAAAAGGGTTTGGGAAGATTAATTCCAAGCTCCTGTATGGATTCTAGCCTGCCAGGGAGGGTATGAGTCTGAAATATCTGTCTCTGTAACTTCTGCTTGCCTCCTCTTATCACCTAGGGGTGTTAGCCTGCTTGCCTTTTTGGCTCTCTGGGTTCCCAAGCATCCTGGCCCTGCTCCCCAGGCAACCCGTCACCCTTTGTTTCCTGTTTTGGACTCTCTTACTAGCATCATGGGTAGGGGTGTGCTCCCTGTAGACCTCATCATCTCCATGGTTCTGTCCCACCCTCCCTGATTATCTCCCCCTCTGTCAGGACACCATGGTACATCCCAAGACCAGACTGGGAAGATTGAGAGGTCTCACTATCAGATGCACCCACGGGCCAGCTGGTCAAGGACTGTGAAAAGGTGAGGGACCAGGTTCCTGGGGGATATGGGGTCTGGGGAGACTTATCCTGCTGCCTGAGTTCAGATCACTATTCCTCTTCAGGCAGATCTGATGTGGAATTTCACAAGGAAGGGGGTGTTATGGGAATAATCAAAGGTAGCCAGATTTGAGGAAGGTCTCTTTCCTAGCTTGGACTGTAGCTTGTGGTGTGCCCTCTTTCTGGGGAGGTATTGTCTGTTTCTGGGCCTTGGCTTACCTTCTGCTTGTGAAATGCTAGGTTTTCAGTAAACACAGTCACATTAGTCCCAAATTCCTCTCCTCAAGGCATGTTTGAAGAATCTAAATGTTCCTTTTAGAGGGCCTTGAAGCACTTTTCCCCTCAACTGGGAGCACCAGGGCACACAGTAGCATTTGAAGAGCCCTTTAGCTCCTTGTCCCTGGGTCAGAGCCAGATGTTATATAACTTGCCTCTTTTCTTCCTGATTCTAGATAACATCAAGATGCCAAAAATTGAAAAAGCTGTGCTCCAGAATGACCCTAGTGAAACAGAGAGTGGGTCTCATAAGCCTAAAACACCAGAGCAGAGCCAAGAAGACAATACCTTACATTTAGGTGACCACTTTCTAGGTGGGTCTAGAATAATGTTATCACTTCTTTAGGTGTTTCTTCATAGCAGTTAGGTTTAAGGTATAGGCAACCCACTGCTTATGTGCCTTTAAAGGATATAGAGGGCTTCTGCAACCTTGTATTTTTCTGCCTCATTTTCCTGCTAGTCCTTTTTTAAATTATTCTTTTCCTTGTCTTTTTATTCCTTCTATCTTTATGGATAGGATTTAGGCCTATGGTTGGCAAGTAAAATTAAAAGGTTTTGGTTCCAGAGAAAGAGGCCAACAAAGCATAATTATTTGTGTTTGATAAGACTTGAGAGTGATGTAGTCAGTTCAAAACATGGTAGATAGCATTAGTATTTTTTTTTTTTGAAGAGGGTAAGTGGTTGATCTAGAACCGAATTGCAATAATCAAAAGTATGTGATGCTGGGGCTGGGGATGTGGCTCAAGCGGTAATGTGCTCGCCTGGCATGCATGGGGCGCTGGGTTTGATCTTCAGCACCACATAAAAATAAAATAAAGATGTTGTGTCCACCAAAAACTAAAAAATAAATATTTAAAAAATTCTCTCTCTCTCTCTCAAAACAAAAAAGTATCTGGTGCTGGAATTGTGTTGTATCCTTTTCTAGGAGTGCTTTGTTGACATATAAATTATCACTACTCTGGGTAAAAATTTTTTAGGTGTGTAATAACAGTATTTTCATGTAAATATTGGGATATGAGGTCTTTTATACCTTATGTTAGGCATTTGAGGTTTTGGTTTGATAGTCCACCCTCACAAGAACTCAAATTGTAATCCTTTAATAACCTCTGTGAAAATCACTGAACATTAATCAGCAGACCTGACCAAAGGTAACAACTTGATCTAAACTCTTGAAGATTGAAATGAAGAAAAATAAGAGTTGGAGGCCATGATGCTATTGTATTGAAATATATGTTTCTTTGGTGGGCTTAAGGTTTCTGCTATTAAACAGAATAATGGAACAGCATAATTCTTATTTCATAGTGCCTCTTAAATATCTAAATATATTGATTAGATGGTATATTTTAACACATGTAGCTTTTTAATTGTTAGGGTAAAAAGGAAATGTGAGTGAGACTTGTGTTGAAAAATTTTTGTTTTTCCTTGTACCAGGGATTGAACCCAGGGGTTTACATCCACAATCTTTTTTATTTTTTTATCTTGCTAAGTTGCTCAGGACCTCACCACGTTGCTGAGGCTGGCCTTGAACTTTTAATCCTCCTGCCTCAGCCTCCCAAGTTTGTAGGATTACAGGCATGTGCTACCAATCCTGGCTAAAGACTATTTTTGAATGAAAAATAAATGTACATAAGCAGACCATATTGGAGGCATTTTAGGATTCTTATATGTGAGTTTTATTATATCTTGGAGAAAAACAGTTCTCTCTGAACAAATTATGCATCTACATTGAAAGTGAATGAGAAAATAGTTTTATTGCATGTTTATTTTATATACCAAGTAATAATTTTAACTACTGAATGTGCTTGCTGTATATTACTGCTGTAAGTAGTTTGTATAATAAACTTAGAACCTTGGCCTCCCTAATTTCAAACTGGTCTGTGGCATAATTGCTACCATTATTGATGAAATAAGACAATAAAGATGATATAATGAATTTTAAAAATAAAGTTAAGTTGATTTAAGTCTATTTTAAGACTGATTTTATTTGTGCTTTTGGGGGTACAGAAGATACATTATATGAACTGATTTTTTTTTAATGGTAGGGTGTGATATTTTTTTTCATTGTAGGCAGACACAATACCTTTATTTTATTTTTATGTGGTGCTAAGGATTGAACCCAGTGCCTCCCATGCACCAGGCAAGCACTCTACCACTAAGCCACAACCCCAGCCCTGTCCTTATTCTTAATATATATTTTTCTAGATATTTAGATAAACTATGGTTGATAATCTATAAAATAATTAGCACATGTCTAATTTTTTAATTAATATATATTTGTCTAATTGTTTTTCTTCAACAGAAAACCCATAATTTATACATTTTATATGTACATTTATCTGATACTCTGCCTTTTAGTTAGATATTTGAGATAAATATATTTTGCTATAAATTTGCTTTTAAGTAAAAATACAATCTTCAAGTAGTTTCTAATTCTCAAGTTATTGTACAAACTTATAAGATGATAAACAAATATAATTCTGTCTACAGAAATATCCAAAGATTTTAACTATTTTCATTGATATTTCTTACCAAAGTACAATAATTTGTTTATAAATAAATCATCTTTGAGTAAAATTAAGGTCTTTATATTCTAAATTTTAATGATAAACATATTTTTAAATAGAAAAATATTTATATTATCTAACCAGATGATATAAAAAATTAAAACAATTAAAAAAGAGATTTATATGTACCAGACTAACTATAAAAATTTTAAATGATTAATTCAAGGATATTTCAGACTATTTTCCTAATTTGACTATACTGATGGGAGCTAAGATTTTGTCCATATTTTGCATGATAAAAACCTATTAAAATGTTAAGTTTATTTCTGTTAAAAAAGGTCTTTATTGCCTAATGATTCTTGCTATTTAAGACAAAGATTAATTTTGGTAAATAAATTTACATCGTTGATTAAACACTAAGTATATTAAACTGCTAACTTAAATCCCAATTCTGACAATTATTCTTGGAGACTAAATTTTATTGATTCAAAGACACTGTTAATTCTTATATTTTGTTTGTTAGATAATTATATGAATTTGGAAAAACATTTTATTAGGACTGAGTTTCTCCAAATTAAAGTTGCATGTTACTTTTGAGCAATAAAGGTTACAAACTTTAAAAAATTCATTTATATTATATAACTTCTCTAGCTGGGCCTATTGTCTATAAAAAATACAGTAAGATTTATATACTGCTCCCTACACTGGGAAATAACCTTAATCATATTTTTTAAAGACAATGGAGAGATACCTATTTAAAGAAATAATATTCTAAAATATAAAAATATTTTGAGACCTTCTCTCAAAGAGATTGAGAGTTATTTCTAAATTGTTAGGATAAATCCACTTATCTATATTGAGAAATTATAATAATCAATAAAAGGTTAATCTATTCTTATTTAAATATTTATACTATAATTTATAACTCAAACTGATGATACTATGACTTATACCAAGCCTTTACTCAATTTTATTAAATAAAAAAGGGGAATACAGGACCTCAGGGAGACACACTAGATTTTATAAAATATTTTTAATATTTTAAATTTTTTTCTTAAAATTATAATATTGAGAGTCTTAATGTTATTGAACACGATTCAGTAAATTAAATCAGATATCAAAGGAAAGTTTAAACCAGTCATCATGATCATGACTGAGAAACCTGGCTCAGGAAGGTAAACTTTCAGCTACAAAGTTTATAGCCATGCAGCTTCACAAGCTTGTCAGGTAAATAAATATTATGAAGACTTGTATAGACCCATTTCCCAGGTCCACCTTTAATGTGTCTTGCAGTGTGGACTGGAAATTCCACCCATGAAACTAGATTAATTGTCCTGACTGTAATGGTCAGTTATACCTATATATTGATTCTATGGTAAACAGACTGTCTGGAAGTATCTTTTGAGAAAAAGACAGTGTTGAAATAATGGATTGTTCCACATCCATATGAATGGTGGCTATGGATCAGATGTGAGTAACACCAATTAAGGGCCAGTTCTGTATGAGGGATCTCCTCTTCATCTGTCTCTCAGCCTTGTTACTATATTACTATTTGTCTGTCTATGGCCTTTCTTCTTCCTTCCTGAAGGCAGCCTCACCAGCCCAGTGCTGTGAGCTGGGCCTTCCATGGAGAAGAAACCTGAGTTTGCTGATCCTAGGGTAAATGCTGGCATGGAGGCCACGGGGGCATTATCTATCAAGGAGACAGAGAGCCCTCTTGGGGACAATGCCATGCACACTCCACATCACCCTGTTTGGCCCCAGAGGCTGGCTGGTTAGTCAAAGACGGGTAAGATTCCTCAAGGGAGGGAACCTAATACAGGCACAGTCGCAGAGGGGCCATCAGGAGAAAATTTGGGGGCCAACAGAGGTGAGGCACAGAATCTCACTCCCTCACCTGTGCAAAGGCCTAATTCTTCACCCCTTATGAGAGAGGTCTCCTTCCCCCCTGGCTGCTTTGCTCCCCACGTCCAGCTCAGATTGGGACCCAAGTGACAGACAGAGACCTAGTCAACAGTGACTGCCTGCTCACTACAGCAGGAAACAACTGCAGCTACAGGAAAAGGCCAAGTCTGGATGTTTCCCTTTTTTTATATGCTTTTCCCTTTTCCTTTCTTCTCTCATCATGGTTCTCCTTTGGCAACAAATTTAATGTAAGGGGAGGAAATGTTGGAATAACTTTCAGTTACAACTGGCAGCTATGAACAGCTTGGAGCGCTTGAGGAATCCACATTCCTTCAGGCCTGACAGGAACACCTTGCAGGATGGGGTGCTCTGCTCTAGCGAGCCATTAATGAAACCACATGCTCAGCACTTGTGGTTAGCATTGCCAAACTACCCTGACTCAGTAAGCCCCTTCCCTTAGGGACAAAGACCCTTCCAGATTGCTTTCCACCATGACAACAATATTTTAGAGTTTCCTCATAGTGCAGTTACATTAGGCAGAAGATGATTGGTTTATGGATATTATCTTGCTTATGTATGATTGACAGGCATGCCCCACTCGAACCCTATAACAGTTGTGTGCATTCCAAAAGTAAACTACTGGATGTTGACTTGAGATTTGTCACCAGCCAGTTCTCACCAGCTCCCAGAATCTATATGTTGATTCCATGTCTCTACACCCCCCCCCCCCCCCCCGTGACTGAGGTAGCCGAACAACTTATTGGCCACACAAGTAACAAAAACATATGCAAGACAGCAGATGAGAAACCAAAGCCTGCCAATTATACTGAACTTTAGTGATTAAGAGTACATTTACCTATATGGACAATTGTTGGAAAGATTATTAAAATAAATTTTTCTAAGAGCATTTACATTACCAACAGACCTAATTAACTCTTTAAATGTGAGAATTAAAAAAAAGGATGATAAATATCCTGTAGCCTGTAAGAATACAACTTATTGTATCATTAGTTATAGCCAGCTAATATTTCAGAGCTATAATATGCTGAAGTTAATATTCAGGCTTTAAAACAGGTGTATGTCAATTAAGCAGACCCAAGCAAGCTTCTGGTCTCATAATCCCTGAAGTGACTACTTTAAATATTATTCCTTGTTTATTCAATTGCAGCCTTTGTGGCTATGTCTTAAAACTTACAATGTATGGATTTTCTTAATGTTTGATTTAAATTACTTCCAAGATCCTTCATGGTCAGATAAGTGCTGATGGATGGATGAAAACTAAGTAATCATGCTCTAAAAGACAATGTAATAAATAATGTGAATGAGTCCTTTGCTCTGTGGTTTATGGAGAGGCCTAAATGCCATGCCAATGAGAATGTCTGTTACTATGGCCAAACACAATGCCTCCCAATAAAATTGGGAAAAGATTAAGAATCTTCTGATGAGTGTTTGGTGAAATAATAATAATAACCTGGATCTTCCAATTTAATTGTGTTATGAAGATGATATGTTTTCTACTAATTCTTATTTTGTTTCAATAGCAGATTGTGATGACCTCGGACCAAGAGTCAAGTGACTGAAAGATAAAATTTCCCAGTTACAATTTTTTATATATATTAAGAAAGGGAGAATATGTGGGAGACCAACCTTGCAAGTGACTGAGTCACACTCCCCAGCTGGGTGCTGAGGCGCTCAGTCACAGAAATGCGGCAGAGCTTTCCCCACCCTTCTTGGATTCGAGGGTTGGTGTCTCGTGCAAGGGTGTGTCTTGCTACAGCCCCATGGGTGAAGCTATGCTCACCTGTTCCTTTGTAATATAACCCCTTGCCCTGTTTAGGATAGAATCTTCCACGGAAGTGCCTTGTGTGTGTCCCCTTCTCTTACTGTGCCCTTGGGTGTGGCCTACCCAGGTGTCAGTCAACCTGCTGACAGTGGACATCATGAAGATAGACTCAGCCCCCTGAATCCTGACCCCTTGCCTCATCTGAATAGCTTCTCCTCAATAAAAGGGGTCAGCGCATGCTCTCTCTCTCTCTTTCTGCGGACCCTTGAGGTCAGAGGAGCCATCACGGCGACCCCAAATAAATAGGTATTTGTGTCTCTTGTGTGGTTATTTCGTGCAGCCCAGTTAGCCCAGTTTAGCTAGAGTGATCCCTGAGCCTTTTAGTTGTGAACAGAAACCCGGCAGTAGGGTGAATTTTTTAAATTTAAGAGTAATTTTATTGGTGCATATTACTTGTATAGAATAATGGGTTTTATTATGGCATATTTATACAAGCATATATAATATTATTTCATCAGTTTAATTCCTCAGTAACCCTCCTTACCTTCTTCCTGCTGCCTCCTTCGTATCTTTCTCTATACCAATGGTTTCTCTTCTACCTTTATGATGTCCTTTTATACCCTGTAGTAATCACATATGGGGGAAAATATGCAATACTTGTGTTTCTTGAGTCTGGACTATTTGGCTTAACATAACGATCTCCAGTTGCATCCATTTTCCTATAAATGACACAATTTTGTTCTTTATGGGTATATAATATTCCATTTTGTATATATAGCATATTTTTCTTCATCCATCATCTATTGGCATACACACCTAGGCTATTGTGACTCATGCTGAAATAAACATGGGTATGCATGCATCTGAAAGTATGCTGACTTTCAGATAAACACTGAGAAGTGGTAGCTAGATCATATCACTAAGCTACAGTCCCAGCCCTATTTTTAGATTTTGAGAGGCTTCAATAATGATTTTCTTATTGGCTGTACTGATTTACATTTTCACCAACAGTGTCTAGGGTTCTTTTCCCTTTCATATCCTTCCCGCATTTATTGTTATTTGTATTTTTTGAGAGAGAGAGAGAATTTTTTAAATATTTATTTTTCAGTGGACACAATATTTTTATTTTATTTTTATGTGGTGCTGAGGATCAAACCCAGTGCCCCAAGCATGCCAGGCGAGCGCATTACCGCTTGAACCACATCCCCAGCCCTGCTATTTGTATTTTTGATGATTGCTGTCTGACAGAAACAAGATGAAATCTCAGTAAAGTTTGGATTTGGATTTCCTCAATGGCTATGGAAGAACACTTTTTTTCATACAATTTTTGGACATTTTTACTTCTTCTTTTGAGAAGTATGTCTGGATCATTTGACCATTTATTGAATGTGTTGAGTTTGAAAGTTCTTTATCTATTCTGGTTATTAGTCACCTGTCAGAATAGTAGCTGTAGGCTCTGTCTTCATTCTGTTAATTGTTTCCTTTGCCCTGCAGAAGATCTTTATTCCTTTATTCCTTGCTACTACTACCCGAACTAAAGGAGTCCTGTTCAGGAAATTGTTGCCTGTGCTTTTATATTGAAGTGTTTCTTTATAGAAATTGCAGAGTTTCTGATCTTATACTTTAGGTTTTTTCATCCATTTTGAATTGAATTTTGTACAGGGTGGGAGATGGGGAAGGATGAGTTTTTCTTTTGTCTGAATGTCTATATGTGGGAAAATAAAATGAACAAGTCTTATTTATTTATTTTAGAAATTTTATTGGTCTGCTGAATCCTCAGATTTGAAATTACTATTTTAAAAGCTTTAGAACCATCAAATAAGACCTATGGTATTATTTATAGGGAGACTTTAACTGTCATCTTGTAGGTAGTTTCAGAGGTATGAAATGGATAGTGGGAACACAATACATTTTATAGAGATGTTTATTTTACAAGCAACAATGTATTCATTATTCCTTTGCTATATTTTGCTGTTTCAAGTAGAAGGTTTTGAAAACATTTTCACTTTCTGTTTTTCATAATAAACTAACATCTTTTCATGCCTGATTTCTCTGAGTTTTTAGTGCTGTTGAAAGGCAGAATTCAGAAAGCCCCAATACTGAAATGATTGAGTGAATCTGTGTTGATGAATCTAAATTTGAAGGCTTTTCTTACTTATCTTAATGGATCTCTGAATAAAATAGAAATTCTCTTTTGTATGGGTTCCCTTTTGATGATTGCTGTGCTTTTTTCTAGAGAGTCAACCAGAAGCACTTTCTATCACTCCTCTTACGGAGAGAGTTAATGTAGTTTCCAACCTGAGCATTGCTCATGAAATCATGGTGAACAAAGATTTATATGTGGAAGAGAAAGATTTACCTCCAAACAGGTACAGACTATTCTAATTTTTCTGTTTCATATTTCCTGGTACAGGTACATACCACAATGCCTTTTTGAACATTTTTGAAGTATTTTATGAATAACTTTAATGTTTGATTATGTCTTGAGTAGTATCAACAAATGAAACAGCAGATCAATCGGTATTATTATTAGTTAAAAAGGGTCAAAGTAGAAATATATATATATATATATATATATATATATATATATATATATATCTTTATTTTATTTTTATGTGTTGCTAAGGATTGAACCCAGGGCCTCACGCATGCCAGGTGAACACTCTACCACTGGGCCAAAACCCCAGCCCAGCATATTATATTTGATTAAGGAATAAATCAGTGCTGATTACTGTCAAAAATGTTCATTCCAGGCTCTCAGTTAATAATGAAATATAGAATGAATTTCAGATCTTTTTAGACAGAATGGGAAGGCATAGTTTGTCTGTAGATTAAACAAGTACAGATGAATAATCATTTTTATTTTTTAATTTACTTTTTAGTTGTAGTTGGACACAACACTTTTGTTTTATTTATTTATTTTTATGTGGTGCTGAGGATTGAACCCAGGACCTCATACGAACTAGGCAAGCACTCTATCACTGAGCCACAACCCCAGCCCTGAATAATCATTTTTCTAATAGTGGTATTCAGTACTCTTCATGTGATAAGAGATTTTACGGATCATTTCTCCTTCATAATTGACTTACTAAAGATATAAGTGAATCAGATTCAGAACCCAATTGATAAATAATACCCTTCTTAAATTAGGCTTTGGGGCTGGGGATGTGGTTCACGGTGCTAGATTGCTTGCCTGGCATAGTGAAGCCCTTGGTTCAATTCTCAGCACCCAAAATAAAATAAAGTTAAAATAATAAAATAAAATAAACTTAGGCTTTGTTTTTGTTTCTTTTAAGTATGTTGATATTTCAGTGCATGAATAAGAGTCATTCAGCAAGTATGAATTGAATGCTTCTAATGGATTATTAATAGTTAAATGGTTAGATTCTTCATAAGAATCTGTATTCTATAACACTTATAATTTACCACTTTAAATGCTTCTGTTATGTTGCTACTTTAGTGAGTCTGTTAATGAAGCACCTTGGTCTGACAGTGGTTCTTTTTATCTTCACACATCTTAGATTTGTCTTGCCTGTCGCCAGCAGTGACCCAGGCCAAGCAATTTCCCTAAAATAAGTTTTTGCCAAAACACGGGTCTCCTAGCATCATCTTCATTGAATTCATTTGGAGTTTGATTTAGACTAGTACAAAAAGCAAAACCAGAAGAGTGAAGATTTGTTAAAGTAGTCAGGGACTGTGGTGGTAATGAGGTGTCAATAAATGAAGCAGGTGGAATAATATTATCCATAGCTTGAATTTCATTACTTTATTACTAACAGCCTTCTTCAAGTGTAGTAATGCACAAAGTATACTAGAAAAAAGGCTGAAATAGAGTTTGGGGTCATCTATTATCTATAGATATTGACAACTGGTTTCACTTTGGGCTTATAAAACAATACTAATTACAATGATAGACTCTTCATATTCTTTCTTGTTTTTTTAAAAAAATAGTATGTGTTCTTTACAGCTATACATGACGGTAGAATCTATTTTGATTCATTTGTACAATAATATGCTCTTAAAGGCCTGCATTGTCATACATTCATTCAACAAACATTAAATCCTTATTAGGTGGAAGGCAGTTTTTGATGGGTGAAATGGTGTCTTTGCCATCAAGAAGCTTCTCTAGGGGAGACAATCAATTAGTTGTTGTGTAGAGTGATAAATTCTCTCATATCTAGTGTATGGAGTTTTATGTTAGTGCTTAGCTGCCTGGAGAATGTCAAAGAACACTTTCCTGAAAAAGTAATATTTGAGTTTAATTTTGGAGTATGAATAGACACTTTTTAGATGGTCTAGGGAGAAGGATTCTTAAAAGAGAGAGAGGCTCTTCAGAAGCATAGAATGGTAGAAAACAATTATGCATTCATTGTAATAGAATGTTACTGTTGGAGGCACAAAATTAGAAGAGGTGGCAGAATAGGATTATGAAGGATCTTAGAGACCATGTGTCCAGCTGGTGGTAGGGAGCTCCTGAAAGACTTTAAAGGACCATGACATCATGGTCAGATTTGGAAGAAAATTAATGAGTTTGGCAAGTATATGTGGCATTATGGTAGGGGTAAGACCATGTGGGGCAGGGTAGCCATATAGGAGACTCTTGCAATAGTCCAGGTAGGAGATTGTAGTAGGTGGGGATGGATTCCAGAGACAGGTAAAGAGCAGCATCTATGGAATTTGGTGACTAATTGGGTAAAAGGGATGAGGAGAAAGGAATTAAGAAGGACTCTGGTATATACCAGACAGATAATAGTTGATGGCTTCTCACAAAGTATATTGGTGTATTAAAGGATGAACTCTGACATTTTTTCCATTTATTTTTGTATTGTTTGTATTTTTAAAATAAAAACCCATTACTTTTTACTTAAAAAGTAATGTTTTTAGGGAAAAAAGGCTAAGCTTTCTGGTTTGCAGGACCAAATATAAATAAAGAATAGTTTTGAAGCAGGAAAATAATGAGCTCCTTTTTGGACTTGATGAAGTGCTTGAAAGAGCTTTCAGTGTCATAAAGAAGGAAAACCTTTCCCCATATTTCAGGCCTAAAAGAAAAAGATCATCTAGTTCAAACGTATAAGTATATGGAAATAGAAACAGCTCACATATAGTTAGATGCAGGACTAGGGTCAGAACTCAGGGTCTAAGCCTCTAGTTCATAGTTCTTCCTACTGCAGGAAGAGAGTGTCTCTGGAACCACGAGGTGCCCTTGTGAGAGGATTTGGCCCATGCATTTGAGACTAACTTAAGTTTATTCAACCCTTCTCAAATCTAAACATAGTTCTTCCTTGTCTGTTGATTTAATGTTTTTTTTATGATTTTAAATGTTGTTTGGGAAATTATTATCCTATTTTATTTTTCTAAGTAAAGTGGAATTTGAACATTTAACCTTCTTAACAGTCTGGAAAGCAGGTTTGTGGAGACAATGTACAATGCTTTTTGGGAACATCTACATGAGCAGTTATCAAGTACTCCTCCTGACTTCTCTTGTGCCCTTGAACTTCTGAAAAAAGTTAAGGAGGTAAGTAATCAACTTCCATCCATCAGGTTTTTTTGTTGTTATTTTTGCGTTTTGTTTATTTGCTTGTTTGTTTGTACTGCAGTTTGAACCCAAGAGTAGCTTTACCACTGCACTATATCCTCAGTCCATTTTATTTTTCATTCTGAGATAGTGTTTTGCTAAATTTCTCAGGCTGGCTTTACAATCCTCCTGTCTCAGCCTTCCCAGTATCTGGGATTATAGGTGTGCACCACTGTGTGTGGTTCCTTCCTTTAGATGACTTGAAGTTCCTGGGTATCCTAGACCCTTAGATTGTTAATGGCTATTAATATCATAAGCAGCATACTTTCTGAACATGGGTAGAATAGAGTGGTTTCTATTTTATTTGTATGAGATGATTATGAACAGTTAGATATTACTATAAAAACATCATATATTTTCAATTAAATAGATTTTTACTGAACTCTTACTATGTTTTATGTGCTTCAGAAACACAGAGATGAGTAAGAATACCTTTGTTCACAGGGAACTTGTACTTTTGAGTCAAAAGGCTATTTGAAGTGAACCTTAAAGGATCCTTTGGTTATTCCATCCTTGCGTTTTGGAGTAAAACAACCTAAAATGTCATTATCCTTTATTAAGAATACTTTGTTGTGGTGTGAATTTTGTATTTCTCATATCCAGCACTTTCTTTTTATCACACCCTTACTTTTGTTCCTATCTTTATCTCATTCTGCCTTGAAAATAATAACTGCTACTATAAATAACCCAATGAAGCCTTGCATTGTAATTGCACCCTAAATAGAGGGATACAATACTAAGAAATTTAGAGATCCACATTCCTGACCCCCTAAAAATATGGTCAGACATTTGGTCTAAAAGCTTTGTTCACTAAAAAAAGTTCATGATTTTAAAGAGAATTTGTTTCTTTGATTTCCTTTTCTGGGCAGATCTTGCTATCACTGCTATTACCACGCCAGAATCGTTTAAGAAATGAGATTGAAAAAGCTCTGGACATGGATCTCCTCAAACAGGAAACAGAGCATGGAGCCCTGAATGTTTATCATCTCTCCAAATTTATTCTTGATTTGATGAGCCTGCTATGTGCACCAGTTCGAGATGAAGCAGTGCAGAATCTAAAGAGCATAACAGATCCAGTACAATTGCTTAGGTGAGAATCTAGACATGCTGTCTCAGTCTGTTTTCTATAACTATTATGTGTAATACCACAGACTGGATAATTTACAAAGAAAATAATTTTATTTTGCCTCATGCTTGGAGGCCCAATGCTAAGAAGCCCCATATGTTGATAGCCTTGTTGCCAGCACAGACCAAAGGTGGTATAGGTATCACATTGTGAGTGAGAGATTTTGTGTCCTAGCTTCTCTTTTTCCTTTTTTTTTTTTTTGGAGGGGGGAGCTGGGTACTGGGATTGAACTCTGGGGCATATTCCCAGCCCTATTTTGTATTTTTTTTAGAAGCAAAGTCTTACTGAGTTGCTTAGTGTAAGGCTGTTTTATTTTCACAATCTACCTGCCTCAGCCTCATAAGCTGCTGAGATTACAGGTGTGTGCCGTCACGCCTGGTTCTTTTTTCTTATGAAACCACTAATATTCATTTATGGGGTTTTCACTCTGATAACCTTATATAATCCTAATCACCTCCCAAAAGCCTCACCTATAAACACCATAGTTGGATTGTTTCCACCCTCTTAATACCTCATAATGGTATTAAAATTTCACATGAGCTTTAGAGGAGGCAAACCATATTCAAATCATAGCATGTACTGTTCCTAAAATCTAGTCTAGATACCATGCCAGAAAACTATGAGCCAGATACTATGATATAACTCCTGTCTTGTTTAGCTCTTCTGTCCTGAAGACCTGACTAACATCTCTTTTCTTCCTGGATTGTTGAATTTTATTTTACAATGATAATCTCTCATGGTTCCTTTCATAATCTTTACAACATTTAAGGCCCCATTTATGACATGACAACTTAATGTGATACTGTTAAAACATTAAAGTATAGTAATTATTATATCTATAGATTTCAAACCACTCTTTCCCAGATGTTCTCCTGTTTGTCTAACCCAAATTCTATGAGGGAACAGGAATGAAGGTTATTCTTATTTCTTAGAAGAACCCAAACCTAGAAAAGCAAAATGATTTGCCCACTGGGTTAGAAATTTAACAACCTACATTCCAAATATCCACATATAGTTGTTAGCATTTTGGTGATATTCTTCCTCCCTTTTTCTAAAGTGATGGTGTAGCTACAGTGCAATGAATTCAGGCTGGTAGCCAAGAGGTCAAATATATCTGTTCTTATCTCTGCCACCAATTCAGTTTGTTGCCTTAGGTCCCTGGCCAGTGCCTTTGTGTCTTAGTCTGTTGTATGTTGCTATAATAGAATATCTGAGGATGGGTAATTTATAAATAAAAGAGATTTATTTCTTACAGTACTTGAGGCTAGAAAGTCTACAAGTGAGGGACTGCATCAGTTGATGGTAGAAGACATCAAATGGCCAGAGAGAATTGGAGATCAAACTCAGAGCCTCAACCCTTTGTATAATCAGTATTAATCCTTTCATGAGGGTGAAGCCCTCATAAGCAAATCACCTTCCAGTAGGCTCCATTTCCAACACTGTTGCATTGGGTATTAAGTTTTCAACACAGGCTTTTTTGGGGATACACTCAAACCATACCAAATTATAAACTGTAATAGGACCATTGTCTTAAAGGCTTCACCTAACTCTAAGTACTATGACTATATGGTTCTTTGTTTGAGTCCCACCTCTCCACACTAGAATTTCTTTTCATGGTGTAAATATTCTGTTTCTCCCTATGACAGGGGCATCTTCCATGTTCTGGGCCTGATGAAGATGGACATGGTAAACTACACTATACAGAGCCTTCGACCCTACATCCAGGAACATTCGGTCCAGTATGAACGAGCTAAATTTCAGGAACTCCTTGATAAACAGCCCAGTATGTTAAAAATTTAAGAGCAGGAGTGAGGAAAACTTGACACTGGGCTTGCTTTCTTACAGTGATTTTCTGTTCTTATCTTTTGCTTTGTTTTTTTAAATAGAAAATTTCTTCCTTAGGGAAGAAGTAGGGATAAAGATATTTCTCTAAATCAGAAAAACCTACAAAATCACTTCTTTATTCACCAAGACTATATTTCAAAATCTTAATCTTCAAGCCTTGGAGTTTGAAATTCTATATTCCCTTCTCTTTCATAGATCTTCTCAATTATACCACAAAATGGCTAACCAAAGCAGCTATAGACCTCACTACACCATTTCCAAGTTCTGACTCTCCCAGCTTCTCCTCCAGCATAGAATATTCATCTTCAGATCAGGAACCTAACAACCCAGAGCTTCCCAGTCTCACAATGGTGCTATACCAGGGGTACTTGAACCTCCTTCTCTGGGGTCATGGAAATGAAGAATTCCCTGAGGTAGGAATCTGTGTTGGGTCGTTGTCTTGTTATTTTGTAGTCTCTGCCTCCTTTTACTGACAGCTTGTTTTTATTCTACCTCACCAGACTCTGCTGATGGACAGGATCCGGCTCCAAGAGATGGAGTCCAAATTGCACCACTTAACTATCCTGGCCTCAGTATTGTTGGTGGCAAGAAGTTTCTCTGGCAGTGTTTTATTCAGCTCACCTGAATTTGTAGATAAAATAAAATATATAACTAAGGCTCTAACTGAAGAATTTAACTCCAGGTATGTTACATAGATCTTTCTTAAATAGAAAATAATGGGGGCATTTGGGACACAGGTAGACAATATAATATATTCATTGCAAACCACACAGAGCAGAGGCTTTTGGGGACCATCTCCAAAGATAGTCAGAGTTTTTGATAAGCCATATTGAAACTTGGGATAGAAAACATTTCTTATTGTATTTTCTATTTAATTGGGTAAGTTGGAAAATATCCAAGAAAATCTTAATACAGATTTAAAGTTTACAAGACTAAGAATATTGAGTGGAACCAAGAATGGAAACAACCCTTGTTTCCTTTGAAGATGAAGTATGGTATTGTATGTATGAATTAGCTGATATCTTGAAGGTAACAACAAAAGTATTTCACCTGCTGGAGGTAGAGAAACAGAATTCTTCCTTGAGTGGCTTAGCCACTGCTTTCTGGGCTTTGCTCTTATGCTAGGGCTGCTCTGTTTTCTATCCTTCATTATCTAGGCCTGAAGAGACTATGCAGAATGTGAGTGAACAGGTATCTGAGGAAATTCATAAAGGTCTTAAGAACATGGGCCTCACTGCTCTGAGTAGTGAAAATACAGCATCTCTTATAGGCCAACTCCAGAACATTGCCAAGAAAGGGAATTGCATTCGTTGCATCATTGGTAAGAGTTCCTGTGATAATGGTGGGGAAGAGTGGTAATAATATGTGGGGTGGATAGGTAAACTTGACTGGGGAATGCAACAACATGATAATTTAGGAAGTATTTTAGCTTTAGCTTTCCTCATCTATTATGTGCAGGGTTGAAATGGACTTTTATTATATGAAGAGTGAATATATGGTTTTAGGTTGGATCTACATCCAATTTAACTGTAAAGGGGTGATCTATTATCCCACCAACCCTATTAAGTCATCCTGGTAATTCTCTAACTATAGCCCAAGATCTATGTTGGAAAACCCTGTCTCTATCCCATGCTTTAAGCTACCATGTGGGACCCTACTGTCTTCCATGAGATTGATAGTGAGGCTGTAGACAATGTGCAACTGTGGAATAGAAACAATTAACTTGGCCAGTTTGCCCTGAACTGCAATATCTTATCATAGTTTGGTTTCTGTATTATGGTCTGAACTTGCTGCACTGACTTTAACATGGACCTTAACTTTGGAGTTTCAGGTATGATGTCTAGAATCCTTTTGTTAGGTCAAATGTGCACTGTGATCTCACATATAGATATCTAAAATAATCTTATGAACAGACAGAAATTTATTAGTTCACTTTTTTATGGTACTGGGGATCAAACCCAAGTTCCTGCACATGCTAGGCAAACACTCTACCACTGAGAAAGGCCCTCACTGTGTTTTGATCATGCTTTATCTTTGAAAGCTTGATGGCATTCCCTCTTCAAAACAGAGCTTACAGAAATCTCATTATATGGTTTATGCAAATGAGCATATAGGTTGGTTAATAACTCAGTTAATTTTAAACTCTGGTGATCAGAGAGTGCATTATAAATTTTCATTCCCCTTTTTATTTTTTTTCCCTGCTCACAGAACAGAGGATCCATTTGTTTCTGAAATGCTGTTTGGTTCGTGGCATGCAGGAGTCTTTGCTAGACTTTCCTGGAGGCCTTCTTTTCATTGACGGGGAGTTGGCAGAACTGGGTTGGAAGTTTATCACTCTGATGCATCACAATCAGCAGGTATTTAGCCCGTATTATACTGAGATCCTAAATAATGTCATCCTTCCTGCTCAGGCACAAGAAACAGAAGTAGAGCCTATCTAATTGTGCTGGACCCAGCCATGGCAACAGGGACCCAGAAGAGAGGGTTCAGCATGTTCCTGGAATAACATCACCTATGGCCAACAAAGCAGGCAGCTCTCTCCCTTACTACAGCTGCAAGGGTCAAGTATATAAAAACCAATTGGCCCTTAAATACCACCTTTCCTTAATAAATTTATGAGCTGCAAGAAAACCTCAATTCCTTCTGTGAAACATCTGAAGCCAGGTCTTATGTTCTCATTTCCTTACTAGCTAAGATATGGTGGGCCCAAAATTCTCCTTCACTGGCTAATCACTCCTAATATTCTGGTTTGAGCAGGCATTGTAATGTTAGATGCTAGCATTTTTTTTTTTTTAGTGGAAAATCATTTCCCTGAGGGCTGTGCAAACTGTAGGATTAACCGGAGTGTGATATAAGGTCTCCTGGAAGTCAGAAATTTTACTGAATTATAGGTTAAGAGAGAATGTAGAGGGCTGGGGTTGTGGCTCAGTGGTAGAGCACTCACCTGACATGTGTGAGGCCCTGGGTTCGATCCTCAGCACCACATAAAAATAAATTTAAAAAATAAAGATTAAAAAAGACAATGTAGAACCACATTTCTGATATAAATTTTCTATATTTTAATTAAATAATTAATTATTTTGGTACCAAGGATGAAACCAGGGACACTTAACCACTAAGCCACATCCCCAGCCCTTGCCTTTATTTATTTATTTATTTATTTATTTTAAATTTTGAGACAGGGTCTTGCTAAATTGCTTACGGCCTCGCTAAGTTTCCGAGGCTGGCTTTGAACTTGCAGTCCTCCTGCTTCAGCATCCCAAGCTGCTTGGATTACCGGTATGGGCCACTGAGCCTGGCCTAAACTTATTTATTTTTATTATTTTAAAAATATTTTTAGTTGTTGATGGGCCTTTATTATTTGTTTAATGTATTTGTATGTGGTACCTAGAATTGAACCCAGTGCCTCAAGTATGCTAGGCAAGCACTCCACTCCTGAGCCACAACCCCGGCCCCCAAAACTTACTTATAATTAAAAAAAAAGATACAGCAATAGTAAGGGTCTTAACTCCTGTTCTAGCATTTGGTTTGAAGCAGTATAAAAAATGGAGACAAGATGAGAGTTACTGTTATCTGCTAGTATGCATTCAGCTAAGGATAGGCCTCAGCCTCCATAGAATTTCTCTTGCTCAAGTGATCCAACTTTCCAGTCTAGGTGTCTCTGATAGTGATATCAAACTCGAACACTTAGGTCAGAAACTGACTTGTATTATGCCTTGTCCTATTTTACAGTGAAATGAATCTTCTGTTTCCACATTTCTAGGCTCAGAACACCCCATTTTTAACAGATAATGTGAGAATTCAAAGCTGGGACAGCCACCATACTTTTTCCTACTTCTAGTTTGGGACTCATAACTGCTAGGTTATTATTATCAACTCAGTTAAGCGTCACAAATGACAAGTGTTCTAGGTTCACAAGGATATGAACTTATTTTCTGAAATTTTAGATATTCCTCACATTCCCAGGCAAAGTGAAACATACCAAAAGCAGTATAGGAAATTAGGGAAAAATTGGATTTGAATTTGGGCTTGTTTAGAATGAACAGAGGAAAATAGGATTTAACTTATCAGATACCTAAGTGGGTTAAAAAAATGTCCTTACCATTTCAGGAGATTGTGGGGAGCTGTGTACAATTTACTTTGCCCAAGAGATGAGACTTGAATTCTATTAGTCCCATGGTAAATTTCTAATTGATTTCTCTGGACAGTAGATCCAGATCGGCAATACAGCTAGTTGAACAGGGTGTTTTTAAATTGAGATATAATATAAGTACATCTTTAATAGGACACATAATATCAGGATAATAAGCATTTCCATATTTTGAAACATTAATCATTTTTATATATTGGGGATTTTGTAGTCTTCTAGTCATTTTGAGATATAGATTGTTTTACCCAATAATTACCCAGAAGTGCTGAAAAAGAGCCAGGAGTAATTTCTTCACTATGCTTTGTGCCCTTTTTGAACTTTTTTCCATCCCCACTGCCCCTGCCCTTCCCAGTCTCTAATGACCACTCTTCCATTCCATTCTTCTATTAGATTGGCTTATTATTTATCACAAATAAGTGAGAACATTTGGCGTCTGGCTTATGTAACTTAGCATAATGACCTCCAGTTCCATCCATATTGCTGAAAATGACAGGATTTATATCAGATTAAACAGACTTTAAATTTAAAAAACAGTAAACAGAGACAAATGAGGTCATTATGCATCACTAAAAGGATCAATTAATCAAGAATCTATACCAATTGTAAATATGTGCATACCCAACATGAGACCATCCAAATATATAAAGTAAATATCAAGTCTAAAGGGAGAGAGAAACTCTAATACCCACTTTCCTCAATGAACAGATAAACCAGATAGAAAATCAACAAAGAAACACTTTAAGTGGACTGTACTATAGAGCAAATGGACCTAAGGGATATTTATAGGACTTTTCATCTAATAGAATCAGAATATGCATTCTTCTCAATAGCACATGGAACATTCTCCAGGATAGATCATATATTAGGCCACAAATCATTTTCGATAAATATTAAAAAATTGAAATAATATCATTGTCTTCTCAGACCCCAATGGAATAAAACTAGAAAGAAACGAGGAATAAAAGTACACAAATACCTACTTCCAATTTACCAAGGGTGCTTGAAGAAATGAAAACAGAGTGATACTTTCACTTTGGCTAGAAGTGGGTCACCACAGAAAATCTGGGGAATTAATCAAGTATTCTAATCATGTGAACAGACAGTCTAAAGAATAGATTATGGGAAGGTAAAAGTTGTATATCAAATAAATAGGCAAAGGGCCTTGCCTAATTAGATTTTCTAATTTGATTTTCCAATATGAATATAATTAAAAAATCTTAATATTGGAAATCACAGTATCTTAAGAGGCAAATGTGCTTAAAGGGATCTCTGTGGTGACCACAAAGGAGTTGATGGATGTTCTAAAGTGAAACTTTTCTTTATACTTTATAATTTAAATCTGTTTGATTTCGTAGGGATTTGAACTGGTTCTTTTGAGCTTCCATGTGGAGGAGTTGGGAATTTGATACTAAACAAGGAAAGCTAACTCCATTAGTCCTGTTCATCCTTTTGAGAGGGAGGGATGAATGGATGGAAGGATGGAAGGATATATAGATACATAAAAATGTGCATGGTTAAAAATGACATATAGTGAAGTTGGTTTCTCTCTCACCCTGTGTCTGATTTTCCTTACCCAGAAGAAACTATTATCAGATTTTTTGTGTTTACTTCCCGAAATATTCTGTGTGTATTTGGGTATACATTATAATAATAATTAACATTTATCAGTCTTCATATAATATAAATATGATATATTCTAATACATTATAAAATAGATTTTATAGCATGCATGTATTATTAATAATTAATATTTATGCATGTTTATGTGCCAGAGACTTTTTAAAGCTTCTTACATATATTATTTTATTTATTCTTCAACAATTTATCTTCAGTCTACTTTCTTGATTCTAGAGTAGCATGACATTAGAAGATTTAATTGAGAGTAAAGAACCTGTGTTTTACTTTTTCATTTGTATTTTCTGATTGAGTAAGGGAAAATCATTTTACTTTTCTGAGATTTTTCCTTATGTATAAAATTGTGTACTGGACTAAATCAGTGATTTTATTGTTTAATCCCATATAGTCATGTTTCAAAAAATGACTATATGGGATTTATGGCCTTCTCCAGAAGGCCGTAAATATGAAAGACCAAAGCTAGGTAGCTTGAGTTGAAGCAGAGATGGAAGAAGTTTTGAGAACTGAAAATAAGTAGAGGAGATTATCTCTGAAGTTTCCTATATTGTTTTCTTATGGCTACTGTAAAAAATTTCCAAAACCATTGCAGCTTAAAATAACTTGCAGTTATTCTTCTATAAATCCTGGAGGTCAAAAGTTCAAAATCAGTTTTATTGGGTCAAAAATCAAGGTGTCAGCAAAGCCACAATCCTTCTGGATGTTCTAGGGGGGAGAATCCATTGCCTTGCTTTTTCTAGCTTCTTTTTTTTTTTTTTTTTTTTTTTTTTTTTAAAGAGAGAGTGAGAGAGGAGAGAGAGAGAGAATTTTTAATATTTATTTTTTAGTTCTCGGCGGACACAACATCTTTGTATGTGGTGCTGAGGATCGAACCCGGGCCGCACGCATGCCAGGCGAGCGCGCTACCGCTTGAGCCACATCCCCAGCCCTTTTTCTAGCTTCTTTAGCTGTATTCTTTTTTTTAGAGAGAGAGAGAGAGAGAGAGAGAGAGAGAGAGAGAGAGAGAGAAAGAGAGAGAGAGGGGGAATTTTTAATATTTACTTTTTGTTTTTTTTTCGGTGGACACAACATCTTTGTTGGTATGTGGTGCTGAGGATCGAACCCGGGCCGCACGCATGCCAGGCAAGTGCGCTACCACTTGAGCCACATCCCCAGCCCAAGCTGTATTCTTTATTCCTTAGTAAGGCAATGGATTTTCCATTAGTGCTTCCAGAGTTACCATTCCTCCATCATGCAAACCAGAAGCATAGTATCTTGCTTTAATCATCACATTACCACTTTATTCTGTGTCAGCTTTTCTCCTCTTTCTCTTGCTAAGGATACATATTGTTACACTTAGGGCCCTGTAGGATAATCTACATCTCAAGATTCTTAATCACATCCATAGTGTCCCTTTTGCCATGTAAGCTAACATTCAGAGGTTCCAGTGAATAGGAATGGATATCTTTGGGGGCCAGTATTCATCTTACCACAGTTTCTCCTCTGATTTTTGATGTGTTGCCATCTTATGTGCAAAATATATTTACCTCATCCCAGTATTCCCCCAAATATCAACACATTATGTATCAATTCATACCTAAAATCTCATCTGAAAATCATCTGAATTAGGTTTAAGAGAGTCTCTGGGTATGATCTTTCTTTTTTCTTTTTATTTTTTTAGTTGTCAATGGACCTTTATTTTATTTATTTATATGTAGTGCTGAGAATCGAACCCAGTGCCGCCTCACACATGCTAGGCTAGTGCTCTACCACTGAGCCACAACCCCAGCCCTTGGATGTGATCTTTCTTGAAGCAAAATTTCTCTTCAACAGTAGACTGGTGAATTACAAAAAAAAAAAAAAATATTCTTACCTGCTTATAGTGGTGGCAGAAATATAGGATAATAGTTATAAACTTTCCTACTCCAAATGGGAGAAATTGAAAGGAAAATGAAATCCAAAAAAACTTCATTAATTTCAAGACTTGGGAATATTCCTGGTTAGAGGCTTGACCTCTCTGTACTTGGGGGTTTGCCATTTTGGTCCAATATTTTTTTCTCAGGGCCATTCTTCATTTTTTCTTGAAGGATAGTATATGTTTACAGCAGAGTATGTCTATCACCTCAATTCCTACCTGTAGAATTTTGGGAGTCCAATAGCCTTCCTTTATTTCATTTTTCTCTGTGTCCCTTTCAGTTCAAGTTGGCACTGTTTTTACTATTGTACCATTATTTCAATATATCTTGTTTCTACTATATATGTTCATTCCATTTGACAACAGGATCCTTCACAGATCTTTCCTGAATAATTCCTCTCTCTATTCCTGGACTCTGCTGAGAATGGATTCATGAATCATATGCCTAGTTTTAAAGAGCTCTCTGCATTAATTAATATTCTGACCTGTTTATCTTTTCAAAGCTCCAGCAATATTTTCCAGCCATATCATTGACTTTACATTTAGGACACAATTTTCTGATAATAAATCTAATTTCAGCATATTGTGTAATTTGAACAGACTAAGAATTTCCCAAATCATGATGTCTTGGTTCTTTCATGCTTAATAGCTCTTTCCTCAATTTATTATTGTTTATTTCCTCAATTTATTTAAATTTATTTCCTCAATTTATTACTATTGCTTCTTAAACAAGAAGATGAAACCAAGTCACATTTTCAACATTTTATTTGGAAATCTCAAATGAATATTCAATTTTTTTCCTTAAAATTCTGCTTCCTGGCACTGGGGTTGTGGCTCAGTGGTAGAGTGCTCACCTCACACGTGCCCCTGGGTTCGATCCTTAACACCACATAAAAATAAATAAATAAAGTTATAAAAAAATTCTGCTTCCTATACAAAGGTAGGACACGATTAGTTGAGCTTTCTGTCACTATAAAACAAGAATACCCTTTTTTCCAAGTTCCAAAAACATGTTTCTTATTTACTTCTGAGCCTTTACCAGTAGTGCCTATAATATCCATATTTCTACCAAGAGTCTGTGACAATTTAGACATATTCTTTAAGATTGTCTGTATTGAGATATAATTTACATGACAAAATTCCCTGTTCTAAAATGCACAACTCAAATGTTTTTTTAGTATATCACTATGTTTTGCATTCATCACCACAATTGAATTCAATAACATTTCTATCATCCTAAAAGGAAATCCTATGTCTCTCAGCAGTCAGTTCCATTTCCCTCACATCCCCAGCCCTGATATTCACTAATCTACAGTATTAATGGCTCCTCTGTAAGGCATGTTTCTCATAGCTTCATAGTGCCTTGGTCCTATGAAGAATTCAGCCAGAGACAGGGATAGAACAAAGCACTGTGGCTGACCATTGTCTATTTTGTACTGGTGTTGCAGCTGTCTTCTTAAGGCAAGGGCCTTAGCAGCAGGTTAAGTAGTTATGAAGGAAGTGTTTTGAGGGGAACATTTCTGAAAGTATTAGAAGACACTCTTAAACATTCAGCCATACCTCAAGACCTCACATCCTAGCTTTGGAGAGGGGATAGAGAGCATTGGTAACTGAAGTCTATGTATTGACCATTTCTTCAGGTAAACTTGAAGCTTAAATACTAATTTGGAAAATTTTGTTCCAGTTTCCCAGCTGCAGAGTTCACCTTTGGCATGGACTTCTTGGCCTTTAGGAGTAGCTGATAGGTCACTTTAATGCTTTCCCCTAAATTAGGATTATCCTTAAGTCAGATCCCAGGAGGAAACATATGACAACAAAATGAATCTTGGATTTATGATCTGTTTCTTCACTTTTAGATGCATGTCCTAGCACCATACTCCTAAGCATAGAATAGACATAGTCCTACTCTGTACAAGAGCAATTATACTGACAATGTGAACTACAGTTTATGTGATCTATAATAAAATCAGCCCATTTAATCTTTAAAACACCACCTCAAGGGTGGTTGTATTTTATCCCCCTTTTTACAGATGAAGAATAGGGCAAGGTTAAGTTACACAAGCTCATACAGCTAGTGAATGACAGAGCCTACCCATCTTGCTGACAAAAGGCAGGTGGAAAAGTTTAGAGCACATAAGTTCCTATTGATGTTGGGTATGACAAGGGCTGTCTGGGTTCCCAGAGCCACAGATCTTTTGTGAATAGTTACTTTCCCTGACACTGAACAATATCCACCCAGTATTCTGAGGGCAACATGGAGCTCTGCAGAAAAGGTATATTTGAAGGAGAAATAATCTTCCAGGGCTGTGTGAAAGTTGTCTGAATCAAAATGGAGTTATTTGTGTCAACTGTAATACAAAATAAAGCTTGAAGGTTATGGTTTGTATGCAGTTTCCTGATAGTAATTATCACAAAGTACTGCTAGAATCATAACCTTGCACAAAGGCCTTTACAACATCACACAAGGAATATTTCTGTAAGGACATCTGCTCCACAGCTGTCTGTTCAACCTTGGACTGGCATTGTCCATGTTATGAATCCTTGCAGACAAGGATTATTGTTTCAAAATATCTTATGTAATACTCTTCATTTTTGTCTTACAAAAAACTTCCCTTTCTTTAACCTCCTTGAATGTGCTCATAGTTTAACTGTGGCATGTGTATTCCCATTGCAATGTTATACTAATCTCAAATAAATATCATTATTCTTTGTAAAAATCTATCTGTTGCTTAGGTTGACAGCTTCCATAATAAAGCACACAAACTGAGTGGCTTAAATAATAGAAATTGGTTTTCTCACAGTTCTGGAGGCTAGATATCTGAAATCAAGGTGTCAGCAGGGTTGATTTCCTTCTGTTCTTCTATATTCTTTAGCCAGAAAACTATGGAGAGTATACCTCACAGGAAGTATCTGAGGTTAGTTTTCTTCATTTATCTTTCCCCTATGGTGTCTATCGTCTTCTTATGTTTCTTCACATGATCTTCACTTTATGTGTGTCACTATACCCATTTTCTCCTTTTATAAAGACACTGGTTATATTTGATAGGGGATTACATAGTATGACCTTATCTTAACTAATTACAACTGCAACAATTCTATTTTTAAATAAAGGGGCATTCTGAAGTACTGTGGGTGAGAACTTCAACATACAAATTTTTGAGTGGGTGACACAATCCAATCCATAATCAGAGAGCATTCTCATTTCATGGACTCTGTCATTTCTCTTCCATCTCACTGTGGATGATGTGTGTGTAAGGATGAACTTCCTCTTCAGAGGTTGGTGGCATCTATAAATAAGCTGGAACAAAAAATTGAAGAAAGCAAATCTATTGTGAGATCATACATACTCCAAGGAAGAAAACTGGAAGCAACTTCAGATAAACCATCAGATAAGGTTTGATAAATAGAGTAAGACTGTTGATAAGAGGAATGTTGGGCAATATTAGCCCTTTGCCTGACTTTGGAGATAATTGCCTAGAAATGGGAGAACCTTCTGTCATTAGAACCTTTGGACAAATCACTTCCTTCCTCTGTGCTTTATTGTTACAAATTTTTATGTACTATGTTTCCCTCAAATTCATAAGTTCAAACCTTAACCCATGGTGCCTCACAATATGACTGTATTTGAAGATATGACTATTGAAGAGGTAATTATGTTAAAACGAGGTCCCAGAACATGCCCTAATCCAATGTAATTCGTGCCCTTATAAGAAGAGATTAGGACACACAAGTGATTTATATGCATAGATGCATGATCATGTAAAGAGGCAGCAAGAAGGTAGCCATCTGCCAGCCAAGGACAGAGGCCTCAAAAAAACAAACATACCAACACCTTAATCTTGGATTCCAGTTTCCAGAAGTGAAAGAAAATACATTTTTGTTGTTTAAGTCACCCAGTCTCTGGTGTTTTATGTCAGCTATAATATAATAATATATGACTGAGTACAGAGGAATTGGATTGGATGATAATTAAGGATTTATTTGTGCACCAAGCAACTGCTAGTTGCTAGCAAGAAGCCAGACAGATGAGTCACTCCTGCAGATCTATGTTTAATAATGATATTACTCTAGGGTAAGAGCGGGGGGAGCAAGTCAGGCCCCAGGACCACCGGCTACTGGTTGTCCTCATGTCATGCCTTTATCACTCCCCATTCTCAATCCATAGAAATTGTATCCTCCTACTATTATATCACCTTCTACATTTGATGTGGTTTATGGTCTGAGAGCACCCAGACACATCTTCCCACATTCATTTTTTTCTGATGGGGGTGGGGAACAGTGTCTAAATTTGTATGATCTAGGTTTGAACTTTCTGCCCTTCAATATCGCCACTGAGGGGGTGAAGTGTTCATATCTAACCACCAGCTTTCTTCAACAAAGGGGTTACAGGAGGGTAGGAACATAAGGGGTAGTACCTGGAATGGAATCAGCAATCATTAAAGAAATGATGCCCTTAAAGCTTTCTGAGCAGCCAAATAAAGTCAGTAGAATCCATATTTAGGGAGGTACAGAGCTATACAAAGGCTGAGGGTGAGTGCTATAGATAGGATTCTCCTGGGTAAGGGTATCAGTTTGGAAACAAGTTCTAGGACAGTGTGTTGGGAATGGAGAGTAATAACCAGAAGCCAGAGATATTCTGAGGAAAGACACTTAAGCTAGTAGGAGATTAAGAATGGCAAAGGATATACTCCTGGATATCCTGCTGCTAACTTCTTGGGCTCCTTCCCAACAGAAACTTGAAGGATCTTATGGGCTACTGGGGGAGGTGAACCACTCAACTCCACCAACAACCTTTGTAAGAAGTGAAATTCATTGTAGATGCCCATGTACTTCATGCCTTTATACATGATGGTCAGAAAGGGAAATGGACTAAGAAAATGATACCTCTTTTTATAGCTAAGCTCATTTGAGTTCCATAGTTCCAGCCTTCCTCCCACCATATCCCTAAGCAGAGTGTACCAGGGTCCAAAATGAACAGAGCAGGTGCAGTTGGATGCTTTTGACCATAGCTGCCATTGTTTTGTCTTCTGTCCTAATCAGCTCTTTCACCCCACACTCCATATAATGCCATACTTCAATCAACCTCCACCTTGGTATAGTTGTCTGTGATGGGCTCTGTCCCTTGTAGATTACTGGTCAGCATGGAGCCCAGATACTGTCAGAACAAGGAGTAATGAGGTTAAGATAGCTCTGGTTTCCCACCCTGGAGTGGCTGACCAATTTTGATACACTCTTCTATGTTCTATAGCCCCAAAACTATGAGGAGTATACCTGCCATCAGTATTCTCTGTCTACCCAACCATAAGGAACATACCTATAGCTAACCAAGTTGAATTTTTACTCAATAACAGAGAAAGTAAAGGAGAAAATAAGTGGTGGAGATTCAAAGTATGTCCCAATAAGAGTGTATTAGATATTGCCTTTTTCATCCCGTATGCTAGTAATTTGAGTTCTCTCTCTTCTTCTCTTCATTAGCATGGCTAAGGGTCTGTCGATTTTATTTATTTTTTCAAAGAACCAACTTTTAGTTTTGTCAATTTTTTCAATTGTTTCTTTTGTTTCAATTTCATTAATTTCAGCTCTGATTTTAATTATTTCTTGCCTTCTACTTCTTTTGCTGTTGTTTTGCTCTTCTTTTTCTAGGATTTTGAGATGAAGTATGAGATCATTTATTTGTTGGTTTTTTCTTTTTTTAAGGAATGAACTCCAAGCAATGAATTTTCCTCTTAGAACTGCTTTCAATGTGTCCCATAGATTCCGATATGTTGTGTCTGTGTTTTCATTTATCTCTAAGAATTTTTAAATTTCCTCCTTGATGTCTTCTGTAACCCATTGATCATTCAGTAACCTATTGTTCATTCTCCAAGTGATGCATGATTTTTCTTCCTTCTTTTATCGCTGATTTTCAGTTTCATTCCATTATGATCAGATAAGATGCATGGTATTATCTCTACTCCTTTATATTGTCTAAGAGTTGCCCTGTGACATAATATATGATCTATTTTTGAGAAGGATCCATGTGCTGCTGAGAAAAAAGTGTAACTGCTTGATGTTGGGTGGTATATTCTATATATGTCAATTAAGTCTAGGTTGTTAATTGTGTTATTGAGTTCTATAGTTTCCTTATTCAACTTCTGTTTGGAAGATCTGTCCATTGGTGAGAGAGGTGTGTTGAAGTCTCCCATGATTATTGTATGGTGATCTATTAGAGTCTTGAACTTGAGTAGAGTTTGCTTGATGAACATAGCTGCACCATTGTTTGGGGCATATATATTTATAATTGTTATGTCTTATTGGTGTATGGTTCCCTTGAGCAGTATGTAGTGTCCCTCTTTATCCCTTTTGATTAACTTTGGCTTGAAATCTATTTTATTTGATATGAGTATGGACACTCCTACTTGTTTCTGAAGTCCATATGAGTGATATGATTTTTCCCAACCTTTCACCTTCAGTCTACGTATGTCTTTTCCTATCAAATGTGTCTCCTGTAGGCAGCATATTGTTGGGTCTTGTTTTGTGATCCATTCTACTAGCCTGTGTCTCTTAATTGGTGAGTTTAAGCCATTAACATTTAGGGTTATTATTGAGATATGGGTTGTTCTTCCAGCCATATTTGTTTATTTATGTTACTAAACATGGTTTGTTTTCCTCTTTGATTATTTTCCCCCCCTTTACTGTCCTACCTCCCACTGTTGGTTTTCATTGTTATTTTCCATTTCCTCTTCTGCAAATTGGTGCAGCCAATTTGGAAAGCAGTATGGAGATTTCTTGGAAAGCTGGGAATGGAACCACCATTTGACCCAGCTATTCCCCTTCTTGGTCTATTCCCTAAAGACCTAAAAAGAGCATGCTACAGGGACACTGCTACATCGATGTTCATAGCAGCACAATTCACAATAGCAAGACTGTGGAACCAACCTAGATGCCCTTCAATAGACAAATGGATAAAAAAATGTGGCATTTATACACAATGGAGTATTACTCTGCATTAAAAAAATGACAAAATCATAGAATTTGGAGGGAAATGCATTAGAGCAGATTATGCTAAGTGAAGCTAGCCAATCCCTAAAAAACAAATGCCAAATGTCTTCTTTGATATAAGGAGAGTAACTAAGAACAGAGTAGGGACGAAGAGCATGAGAAGAAGATTAACATTAAACAGGGATGAGAGGTGGGAGGGAAAGGGAGAGAGAAGGTAAATTGCATGGAAATGGAAGGAGACCCTCAGGGTTATACAAAATTACATACAAGAGGAAGTGAGGGGAAAGGGAAAAATAATACAAGGGGGAGAAATGAATTACAGTAGAGGGGGTAGAGAGAGAAGAGGGGAGGGGAGGGGAGGGGGGATAGTAGAGGATAGGAAAGGCAGCAGAAAACAACAGACACAAGTATGGCAATATGTAAATCAATGGAAGTGTAACTGATGTGATTCTGCAATCTGTATATGGGGTAAAAATGGGAGTTCATAACCCACTTGCATCAAAGTGTGAAATATGATATATCAAGAACTATACGGGCTGGGGATGTGGCTCAAGCGGTAGCGCGTTTGCCTGGCATGCGTGCGACCCGGGTTCGATCCTCAGCACCACATACCAACAAAGATGTTGTGTCCGCCGGGAACTAAAAAATAAATATTAAAAATTCTCTCTCTCTCCTCTCTCACTCTCTCTTTAAAAAAAAAAAGAACTATGTAATGTTTTGAACAACCAACAATAAAAAAAAGAGTGTATTAGAGATGATGTGTTTTAGGATTTGGGCTTTACATTTTTGATTTTGTGGAGGGCTTAAGGAAATGGGGATTTTCTTTGAATGAGGTGCTCATAGGATGTGGAGATAATTCTAGAAAAATAAGTAGAAATGACAATGTGCAACTTTAAAGACTGGGTCAAAAAAGGTGCTGCACCTCCCACCTTGTTCTGGAGACAGCTAACTGCCCTGTTGTGTGGACACTCAGGCAGCCTTTGGAGAGACCCACATGACAAGGAATTGATGTCACACATTACAGAATCCGTAAGTCTGAATAGTGCTTATGTTAATTAATATTATTTCAGTACCCTAAATATTCAGGCAGGACTTTGCCTGAAAGGTTTAATCATACTTCTTTCCATTAAACATGTCCCTTTAGCAGCAACCATCTTAAGCTTTCACAATTAATTGGCACTCTGAATCTTCAGGCAGAAAAGCCAATTACTCACTCTTTCCAGAATTCAAGGTAGAACATGTGGAAATGTTAACAGCTTTAAAAAACTGCATCATCTAAAATGCCAAGCAGTAATCTAATTCCCAGGACCCTCTTCTCAATCCCAAATGCTTATTTTCAATTTTACATAGAACTAGAACAAGGTGAGTATTAGTCCCTGCCACCCCATGAAGGCTGATCCAGGACAAGGTATCACAACTGGGGACCTATAACAGATATCTGGACCACTATTAATATACCTCCATCTTCACTGAGCATAAAAGTCCCTTGATCTCCTTTCTGTCTTTCCGGCTGTGTGTGTATGTATAGGGTGGGTACAAACTGAGTATCCTAATGTGGTGATAAGCTTTAATTTCAAGGAATACAGAGCAGAGTCAGCCTGCACACCATGGTTATTGCTGACTACAAAGTCCATTAGGACTTTAGTTATGGAGTGAATGCCAAACTCATAAAAGGGACATGGGGAGGAGGCTTGTAAGTATAGAGGCTCTGGGGAAAGAATTGCACAGATATGGAATCTGAGTGTTGGCCTCTGATTGGGGTCCTTCATATAGGATATTTTATCAGCATACTGGGAAAATTTTATCACTCAATCCTTGATAGCAGAGTCAATGTTAGCAAGAATACCAGGCATAAGGAGTTTCTAAAGGGTTCCATGCTGTGCTGGGCTCTCCTTCTATTATCAACGTTTCCTAAAAATGGCATAAAGCTTAAAATTTTTTACAAACAGTATGAGCAACTTAAATTTGAATGGATTCTGCCAAGTAAAATTTAAACTCAAAAATTTGATGTGAAAACCCACAGTATGGGCTGGGATGTGGCTCAGCGGTAGAGCACTCGCCTAGCTTGGGCGGGACCCAGGTTTGATTCTCAGCACCACATAAAAATAAAGGCATTGTGTTGTGTCCATCTAACCTAAAAATAAATATTTTTTTTTAAAAAAAGAAAACCCACAGTATGAGAAGGGCTTGTATCGTCACACTCCTTCCATCCAAAAAATAGTAAGTCTCTGCCTTTACACTTTTAAAAATCTGTTATCATTTATTATGTTATCTCAAGTTTTGATTTATAATTGCTGAAGATAATGTGGCTTTATTTTGTATTTCTGTTGCTCTTAAGGAGAATTCTAGTTTGACATCATTTTCTTACTTTTTAGTTGTTTGTATATTAAGAACACTAATATTTTGTCTATAATGTGTGTGTCAATTTTCTTCCCAATTTTCCATATACATTTCATGTTTTTGCAAGCAAACTATTTTTCAATTTATTAGATTTTTATGATTAAGGAAGTCACATGGTTCAGTGTTTAAAAAGTTAATGAGATGCCAGGTGCAATGGCATATGGCTGTAATCCCAGTGACTAGGGAAGCTGATGCAGGAGGATCGTGAGTTCAAAGGCAGTCTCAGCAAAAGTGAGGCACTAAGCAACTCAGTGAGACCCTGTCTCTAAATATAATACAAAATAGGGTTAGGGATGTAGCTCAGTGGTTGAGTGCCTCTGAGTTCAATTCCCGGTAACCTCCCCCTCACCACCCCGCCAAAGAAAAAAAGAGTCAATGAAAAATATTTGGAGGTCTTAGAACTCCAACCTGTGGACTTATCAGTGTTAGAGAACATCAGCCATAGTGGAGGCTCCAGGAGACATTTAAAAACAACTTGGGTTTTAAGGTAAGTCCAGTATTTGATTTCCTAGTGTCAGTTTTCTTACTGTTGTGCTCTGTAGCAAATCACTAACCAACTCTCACTAACCAACTTTTCCCTCCCTTGTAGGTAGGACAGTAGTAATACCCATTATGAAAGATGTGATAAGGAATGGAGGAAATCAAATGACAAGTTTCATTCACACAGAAGCAGATGGATGACTTTATATCTGCTCCTCATGTCTTCCCCAAGTCCAAATTTAGGCTTGTCCCTGTGTGCTACACTTTCTTAGGAACAAGCCACATAGTGGTTATTGCTGAGTAGAGAATTAGTCTTTTCTTCTAGTTTTTACTTGTATTTTCTATATGTCCAAACTATGGAATATATTTTGTTATCTTAATAGAAATTACATATGTGCTACCTTTGCCCTGATCTCAATCCTATAATAGCCGCTGGTCCCTTCAGCAGAGTGTCATACCATTAATACAATATTCATCTGTGATACAACAGAGAAGAAAATGTATGAATAAGGATATTTCATCATGAGTTCCTTTTTTATCCAGTATTTCCATTTTTTCATTTCCCCCAACATCATTTCTCTATGGAGCAAACTTTCAAAATCTTTTCTTCTAGCTTTTTGAAATATGCAGTATTTATGCAGTATTATTATATATAGTCACTACACTGTGCAAAAGTAGACCAGAGCTTCTTGCTTCTATCTAACTGTATCATGGTCCTCATTGACCAACCTTTCACATTCCTTCTCTGCCTACTGTATCCAGCTTCTGATAATCATTATTATATTCTCAACTTCTATGAGATCAGGTTTTTAGATTTAAGTGAGATCATGTGATACTTATATTTCTGTGTCTGACTTATTTCATTTAACATAATGATCTCCAGTTCCATCCATGTTGGCAGAAGTGACAGGACTTAATATTTTTTAATGGCCAATAGTATTCCATTGTGCTCATGTATCACATTTCCTTTGATAACTCATCAGTTGATAGACACTTAGGTTGTCTTTGTTTCAATTTGTTTGCTATTGTGAATAGTATTATAATGAACATGGGAGCACAAACGTATCTTTGACATACTGATTTCAATTCCTTTGAATATATACTCAGTAAGGGGATTACTGGATCTTATGGTAGTTCTAGTTTTAATTTTTAAGAAACCTTCATACTATTTTCTATAATTGCTGCACTAATGTACATTGCCATGAACAGCATGAAAGGGTTCCCTTCCTTCCACAGTCTCACCAGCAATTGTTATCTTTAGTCTTTTTTATGTAATTCATTCTTATTGGGATAAGGTGATATTTCATTATGGTTTTGATTAATATTTCCCTGAGATTAGTGATGTTGAACATTTTTTCATGTACCTGTTGGCTATTTGAATTATTATTTTGAGCGATGTCATTTCTATCTATTGTCTATTTTTTTCTTTTTTTAAAGAGGGGAGAGAGAGAGAGAGAGAGAGAGAGAGAGAGAGAGAGAGAGAGAGAATTTTCAATATTTATTTTCTAGTTCTCGGCGGACACAACATCTTTGTTGGTATGTGGTGCTGAGGATCGAACCCGGGCCGCAGGCATGCCAGGCGAGCGCGCTACCGCTTGAGCCACATCCCCAGCCCCTATTGTCTATTTTTAATTGGGTTATATTTTTGTTTGTTTGTGTGTTTGTGTGTGTGTGTGTTCATTTATTTATTTAGGTACTGGAGATTTAACCCAGGGACAATTTACCACTGAACTACATCCCCAGCCCTATTTACTTATTTATTTAGAGACAGGATTTTTTTAAAAAATGGCCTAAGTTGCTTAGGGCTTCACTAAGCTGAGGCTGGTCTTGAATTGTGATCCTCCTGCCTTAGCCTCCCAAAATGCTGGGATTACAAGTACGTGCCACTGTGCCTGGCTTGTTTTTGTTTCTTGATAATGTTTTTTGTATTCATCATATATTCAGGATGTGAACCCATTGTCAGGTATATATCATTGCAAACATGTTCTTCAATTCTGTAGGTTATCTCTGCACTCTGTTGAGTGTTTTCCTTTGCTGTGGAGAAGCTTTTTATTTTTATATAATCCTATTTGTCTATTTTTGCTTTCATTTCCTATGCTTTTTGGGTCTTGTCCAAAAAGTACTTGCCCATTCCAATGCTTTAAGGCATTTTTTTCCTATTTTCTTCAAGTAGTTTCACAGATTTAAGTCTTATATTTAAGTTGCTAATTCATTCTCAATTGATCTTTGTGATTGGGAATGAATAGGGAGTCTACATTTATTCTTCTGAATGTGGATATCCGGTTCTTTCAATGCCATTTATTGAAAAAAAAGTTTTTTATCCAGTGCAGTGTCTTAGCACCTTTGTAAAAAAATCAGTTGGCTGAGCCAGGTGCAATGGCATATGCCTGTAATCCCAGCATCTCAGGAGGCTGAGGCAGGAGAATAACGAGTTCAAAGTCAGTCAGCAAAAGAAAGGCGCTGAGCAACTCAGTGAGAGAGATCCTGTTTCTAAATAAAATATGAAATAGGGCTGGGAATGTGGCTCAGTGGCTGAGTGCTCCTGAGTTCAATCCCCAACCAAAGGAAAAAATCATTTCGCTGTAGATATGTGGGTTTACTTCTAAACTCTGTATTGTGTTCCATTGGTCTGTGTGTCTCTTTATGCCAATACCACAATGTTTTGAGTAATGCAGCTTTGTAGTATGTTCTTTAAATTTTTTTTGTGGGGGAAGAATTTTGTTTATTTTATTTGAGTATTGTAGTAGTTTTTGGTTTTATTTGACATAATTATACACACAAGGAGTTTGATTTTAATCCCCATTTTCCATCATCTTTCCTTCCCTCCCCCCCTCACTTATTCACCCTCCTACTTATCTTCCTTCTACACTTTCATTTATTTTTGATTGATACTTTCTACATATGCATAAAAGAAATATTCCTTTTGGTGTGTGTGAATATATATAGGTGTGTGTGTGTGTGTGTGTGTGTGTCCATGATTCTGTTAGATTCATCCCATATTTCTTTCCCTATTCCTTCCTTTCTCCCTCCCTCTCATTCTCATCTCTTGTATTCTACCAATATTCTCCATATATTTGTGATATACAATCCTCTCCTCCACTCTATTCTTTCCCTTGTTTTGCTTTAGCCTCCACATATGAGAGAAAACATTCAACCCTTAATTTTCACTTAACATAAAATTTATAGGAATTCTGATTTATTTATTTTCATTATCTCTTTATTAAAATATTCTTTCATATTCTGTATTTGCTCTTTCACTTCATTCCTTAGATATTCTTTTTGTTCATTGAACATTTTAATGATTAGTTTTTTTGTAATCTTCCTCTGGAATTTCATCCTCTTCCATATCTGTGGGGTAATTTGTTGGGAGATTGTGAACTTTGGGGGGAGATTTGATTGCCTGCTTCCTCATGTATTCAGAAGTCCTGGATTTGTGCATCAATTGAAATGAACTCACCTTCCTCTTTTATATGCATGTCCTTACATGTATAGTTCTTTTTTATTTTAGGATTTTTCTGGTTTTGGTATATGAGTAGATTTCAAGTGGTAGGACATGAAGTTCTCATCTGGTTGTTTTCTACTTGGGGCCTGGTTTTTGGTTGGGGTTTTTCTCTCCCCAGTTCTATGAGTTGAAGTAAAGTTTAGGCTCAGGTGGCATTAGATCATGTGTGGGGTGAGATTCACTGTTGCTTGGCTACTCTAATAAGTTCTGTTACTTTTCTCAGCAGCAGGAACTCTAATTTGTGATCTTGAAGTGCTCCAGTCACTTCCAGGCCCTCTTAGAGGTGTGTGGTGGGTAGCAGAGCCAGGAGTAGTACTAATGTCAACTGCATATGTATAGTTTTGAGATAAATGTCCAGTGTCTACTTTCACATCTATAATACTAATTGTCACCTATATAGAAATGGTGGGGTTGGCATTTAGCATTATTCTAGCAATACAAAACTGTGGACTAGATCAGGCATTCAACATCAGGTGTCATGCACTATCTTAATCACAGCAACAAGAATGGGGGTATGAATTACATAAAAATATAATTTTATTATTTAGTGGAATTACAGTTTCTTAAGCATAGAGATAGTAGGGTGGTAAAGTGAGAGAACGTTTGAAATATTTTAAAAAAGTGAACAAATGTAAGGCAGGTGGTAGTTAGTAGATGTTAGCTGTGAAAAAGAAGGAGTAAAAAATTTACAGAAGGTAATAAAGAAAAAGAGGACATGGGAACAGGAAAATTTGGTTGATTATGGGGGAAGAGAATGATAAAGGGGAGATAATAGGGCTGAGAGCAGAGGTATGGAGAAACCAGCAACTGTAAGATCAAAACAGCATGAACCCACATTTAATCAAACTCCAACTAAGACAAACCAAGGCTAAATAATAAACAGGTTAAAAAGAAAGTAATTGTCTGAGTATACATGTATTTTTTTCAAATCTATCTATGTAATGAGTACATATACACCCCCCACAACCACCTACATACACACATAAAGGAAAAAAGTAAAAAGGAATACAATAGGATATGATGTTTGAATTTTTTTTTTGTTTTGTATGTTGGATTTTATTAAAAATTCAACAATTCTTCTTATGCATATCTGATATGTACACTTTATTTTAGCTTCATATTTTTATTTTATTGAGTTATAATTGACAAACATTAAATATATTTAAAGTGTACAACTTGAAATATTGATATACTTATTTATATATTATGAATGATAAGCAGTCAAGCTATTTAGTATAGCCATCACCCTAACATATTTACCATATTTTTATATGTATGTGTGTGTGTGTTAGAACAATTAAGGTTTCTGCCCTCTTAGCACATTTCAAGTGTGCAATGCACAATGTTTAACTACAGTTGTCATACCATGCATGAAGTCTTTAGAATTTATTCATCTTCTATAAATAAAAAATTGTAGCCTTTGACCAACATCTCCACATTTCTCCCTCCCCCTCAGCCTATGGAAAACACCATTCCACTCCTCTCTGCTTTTGGGACTTTGACTGTTTTAGATTCCTCCTATAAGTGAGATAATGTAGTATTTTCCTTTTTATGTCTAGTCATTTCCATATAGCACAATGTCTTCCAGATTCATCCGAGTTGTCACAAATAACAAGAAATTAATTCCAGCTGCAACGAGACATATGATTGAATAAAACATAAAGATTTTGCACCAATAACACACTTGTTTGCCCCTGAGTTTGGAGATGTTTTCATTGAGAAATGTGAATTGCCTTGCTGTAGATAGGAGTTATTTGTTCCAAAAATGCATCATTACCCACACACATACATGTGTGCTCAAAATTTTAAGTAAAAATTGATTGTTCTGAGTTCTGGAAAGCCCACCACTAGTATGTCCCAAAGGCCTAACATTGTATTTATACTTGGTTGCAAGCTGACCAAAAGGTCACATTTGTTAAGTCCTTGCCTTCAGGCAGTATATCCCAGGCAAGAAAACAAGAGTTCTGCCGTTCCTATCTTTTCATTTTATTGCTCTTGAGGAATCTCTCTCCACAAACACAAAAGATCATAAAGGTTCACTTAGCCCACCCATCAGCAGTTTCGTGACTCTTCCTCTAATGTTCTCCACAAAATACCCTTTATATATGTTTTCATTCATTCACTCACACATAGTAATCATTTAATGCAGATTGTAATGTGGAAGATTCGATAGCCATTTTTCAAAGCTTTCACAGTGTATTAAAAAGACTTCAGGACTCACAACTGGGCTTGACTTCTTCCTACCTGCCTGATCTAAAAAAATTATTTACCCCGTGGATCCACTGTTACCTTATTTTTTATTTGGGAATATAATTATTTATTTGTTATTAAGTTGACTCAAAATAAATGATGATTATTGTGCTAATTCTTATTAGAATTTTCTCAGATAGAATAACTTGGCTTAAATTTCTCCATGTATTAAAATTATAGGGCTTCAGGGAAGATTAACTAAATTAACATATGAAAATGATGTTTGGCACATAGTGAACATTTAATGAGTTATTTTAAAAAGTAAGCAAAGCTCACATTTATTTGAGTGTCATTAATATTTTAAAATAAGGAACACCTCAATTGGGATAATGTAAGTTAAGAAAAACTTCTTAAAGGAAATTTAAACTAAATCATTCAGAAATTTAAAAGGAGGTGAGCTTTTATTCAATATGTCAAGAATATATGGAACTAGAAAAGCCTGCCCAAACATATATGAGAATGATTCCACAATATGATGAAGTTAGGCACAATTCAGAAGCAATTTTTACTGGAATCATGCAATTTATATTCTTTTTCCCCTGTTTTTCCATCATGGGACTTAATAGGAGACAATCCCTCATGTAGTTCCAGTCACCTGTCAACTCTGATGTATGATTTTTACATTTCAGTTTTGAGTTATTGATGGGCAAAAGATTTCCCAAACACTTTCAGCTTGAAAAAGGAATTGTTAGCTATTCTCTCACAATTCAGAAAAATTGTTTTAGGATTTGTGTATGTGTGTGTGCTTATGTGATGGTTTTGTACATGTTTTGACTGGTAAACTTTTTGAAAAATTTCATGAAAGCATGCTTAGTCCTTCCTATGTTTGCATCTCCATTCATAAATATGGTTGTGGCATCTGTATTGCATATTCAGGCATGTTTCTACTTTCCTGTATATTCAAACATATGCGTCCTTTTCCCCCAAGAACTCCAACTGAATTTCACTATATTTCTACCTCAAATTTGTGCTTAGCACAGTGCCTTGTGCATGGAAGGATGTTAGCAAACACTTGTTAAACACCAAGTGATGAGTGAGTCTAACTAGACACATGTTGCTTGAGATATTAAAGACAAGGTAGAATAATGGAGAAATCCTTTTGAGCCCGACACCTACTAAGTATCTAGCAACATTATAAATTCTACAGACAGAGGTTCTGGATACATAACATTTTAGTCTTGACACTTATTCTGTGTTAGATGAAGGAAGAAGAGGTTGAGTCTGTTGATTTGCAGGAAAAATTTGAGGTAGAAAGGTAGAATCAGTGCAAGGTTTACTAATATGCTACAAAGAATGAAATCAGAGAATTTCAGAGAATGGCCAAAATACACAGATACAACAGAATGCACGTGAGATTAGATTTAGAAAGTATGAGTCTCAATCACTAACATTATTTTTTTTATTAGTTGCTCATGACAATACAATGATCTTGACATAACATACATTTGATTCAAATGGGGTATGAATTCTCATTTTTCCACGTGTACAGGTTGCAGGATCATATTGGTCATACAGTCATCTACATACATACAGCAATAATAATATCTATTTTATTCTGCTGCCCTTCCTATTCCCCCTCCCCTCCCCTCCCATCACCTCTCTCTACCCAATCTACTGTGACACCTTTCTCTCTCTTTTTTTCTTCCCCCTCACATCATCTTACATGTATTTTGTATAATGATGAAGGTCTCCTTCCATCTTCCGTGCAATTCCCCTTCTCCCTCCCATTCCCTCCCACCTCTCTTCCCTATTTAGTGGTAATCTTCTTCTCATGCTTTTCCTCCCTACTCTATTTTGAGTCACCCCCCCCCTTATATCAGAGAAGACATTTGACATTTGTTTTTTAGGGATTGGCTAACTTCATTTAGCATAATCTGCTCTAATGCCATCCATTTCCCTGCAAATGCCATGATTTTGTTATTTTTTAGTGCTGCGCTGCATAATATTCCATTGTGTATAAATGCCACATTTTTTTTTTATCCATTCATCTGTTGAAGGGCATCTAGGTTGGTTACACAGTCTAGCTATTGTGAATTGTGCTGCTATAAACATTGATGTGGCTGTGTCCCTGTAGTATGCTCTTTTTAGGTCTTTTGGTTATAGTCCAAGAAGGGGAATAGCTGGGTCAAATGGTGGTTCCATTCCCAGCTTTCCAAGGAATCTCCATACTGCTTTCCAAATTGGCTGCACCAATTTGCAGTCCCACCAGCAATGTACAAGTGTACACTTTTCCCCACATCCTCGCCAGCACTTGTTGTTTGACTTCATAGTAGCTGCCATTCTTACTGGAGTGAGAATGGTATTTTAGAGTAGTTTTAATTTGCATTTCTCTGATTGCTAGATATGGTGACCATTTTTTTTCATGTATTTGTTGATTGATTGTATGTCCTCCTCTGAGAAGTGTCTGTTCAGGTCCTTGGCCCATTTGTTGATTGGGTTATTTAATTTTTTGTTGTTTAACTTTTTGAGTTCTTTGTATGCTCTAGAGATTAGAGCTCTATCTGAAGTGTGAGGGGTAAAAATTTGTTCCCATGATGTAGGCTCCCTATTTACCTCACATATTATTTCTCTTGCTGGGAGAAAACTTTTTAGTTTGAATACGTCCCATTTGTTGATTCTTGATTTTAACTCTTGTGCTATAGGTGTCCTATTAAGGAATTTGGAGCCCGACCCCATGAGATGGAGATTAGGGGCCAACTTTTTCTTCTATTAGATGCAGAGTCTCTGTTTTGAGTCCTAGCTCCTTGATCCATTTTGAGTTAACTTTTCTGCATGGTGAGAGAAAGGGATTCAATTTCATTTTGTTGCATATGGATTTCCAGTTCTCCCAGCACCATTTGTTGAAGATGCTATCCTTTCTCCATTGCTTATTTTTCGCACCTTTGTCTAATATAAGGTAGTTGTAATTTTGTGCATTGGTCTCTGTGTCCTCTATTCTGTACCATTGGTCTACCCACCTGTTTTGGTACCAGTACCATGCTGTTTTTGTTACTATTGCTCTGTAGTATAGTTTAAAATCTGGTATCGCTATATCACCTGTTTCACTCTTCCTGCTTAGAATTGCTTTAGCTATTCTGGGTTTCTTATTTTTCCAGATGTATTTCATAATTGTTTTATCTATTTCTACAAGAAATGCTGTTGGGATTTTGATTGGCATTGCATTAAACCTATAGAGAACTTTTGGTAATATCGCCATTTTGATGATGTTAGTTCTGCCTATCCATGAACAGGGTATATTTTTCCATATTCTAAGGTGGTCTTCTATTTCTCTCTTTAGAGTTCTGTAGTTTTTGCTGTATAGGTCTTTCACCTCTTTTGTTAGGTTGATTCCCAAGTATTTTATTTTATTTTTTTAGGATATTGTGAATGGGGTAGTTGTCCTCATTTCTATTTCAGAGGATTTGTCACTGATATACAGGAATGACTTTGATTTATACATGTTAATTTTATATCCTGCCAGTTTGCTGAATTCATTTACTAGTTCTAGAAGTTTCTTGGTAGAATCTTTTGGGTCTGCTACGTATAGAATCATGTCATCCACAAATAGTGCTAATTTAAGTTCTTCTTTTCCTATCTTAATGCTTTTAATTTTTTCATCTAATTGCTCTGGCCAGTGTTTCAAGATCTATGTTGAATAAAAGTGGTGAGAGAGGGCATCCCTGTCTTGTTCCAGATTTTAGAGGGAATGCCTTCAATTTTTCTCTGTTTAGAATTATGCTAGCCTGAGACTTAGCATAAATAGCTTTTACAATGTTGAGGTAAAAGTTCCTGTTAATCCCCAGTTTTTCTAATGTTTTGAACATAAAGGGCTGCTGTATTTTGTCGAATGCCTTTTCTGAATCTATCGAGATGATCATATGGTTCTTATCTTTAAGTCTATTGATGTGGTGAATTACATTTATTGATTTCCATATATTTAACCAGCCTTGCATCCCAGGGATGAATCCTACTTGATCATGGTGCACAATCTTTTTTATATGTTTTTGTATCTGATTTTCCAGAATTTTATTGAGGATTTTTGCATCTAGGTTCATTAGTGATATTGGTCTGTAGTTTTCTTTCTTTGAAGTGTCTTTGGTTTAGGAATCAGGGTGATGTTGGCCTCATAGAATGAATTTGGAAGTACTCCCTCTTTTTCTATTTCCTGAAATAAAAAGTATTGGTATTAGTTCTTCTTTAAAGGTTTTGTAAAACTCTGCTGTATATCCATCCAGTCCTGGGCTTTTCTTAGTTGGTAATCTTTTGATGGCTTATTCTATTTCCTCACTTGATATTGGTCTGTTTAAGTTGTGTATATCCTCCTGACTCAATCTGGGCAAATCATATGACTTAAGAAATTTATCGATGCCTTCACTATCTTCTATTTTATTGGAGCATAAGGTTTCAAAATAATTTCTAATTATCTTCTGTATTTCTGTAGTGTCTGTTGTGATATATTGCCTTTTTCTTCCAGTATGCTAGTAATTTGAGTTCTCTCTCTTCTTCTCTTCATTAGCATGGCTAAGGGTCTGTCAATCTTATTTATTTTTTCAAAGAACCAACTTTCAGTTTTGTCAATTTTTTCAATTGTTTCTTTTATTTTGATTTCATTGATTTCAGCTCTGATTTTAATTATTTCTTATTTTCTACTGTGTTTGCTGTTGTTTTGCTCTTCTTTTTCTAGGATTTTGAGATGAAGTATGAGATCATTTATTTGTTGGTTTTTTCTTTTTTTGAGGAATGAACTCCAAGCAATGAATTTTCCTCTTAGAACTGCTTTCATAGTGTCCCATAGATTCCGATATGTTGTGTCTGTGTTTTCATTTATCTCTAAGAATTTTTAAATTTCCTCCTTGATGTCTTCTGTAACCCATTGTTCATTCTGTAACATATTGTTCATTCTCCAAGTGATGTAGGAGTTTTCTTCCTTCTTTTATCATTGATTTCCAGTTTCATTCCATTATGATCAGATAAGATGCATGGTATTATCTCTACTCCTTTATAATTCCTAAGAGTTGCCCTATGGCATAATATATGGTCTATTTTTGAGAAGGATCCATGTGCTGCTGAGAAAAAGTATATCTGCTTGATGATGGTTGATATATTCTATAAATGTCAGTTAAGTCTAGGATATTAATTGTGTTAGAGTTCTATAGTTTCTTTATTCAACTTTTGTTTGGAAGATCTGTCCAGTGGTGAGAGAGGTGTGTTAAAGTCACCCATAATTACTGTGTTGTGGTCTATTTGTCTCTTGAACTTGAGGAGAGTTTGTTTTATGAACATAGCAGCACCAATGTTTGGGGCATATATATTGATGATTGTTATGTCTTGTTGGTGAATGGTTCCCTTTAACAGTATATAGTGTCCTTCTTTATCCCTTTTGATTAACTTTGGCTTGAAGTCAACTTTACTTGATATGAGTATGGCCACCCTGCTTGCTTCCGAGGTCCATGTGAGTGGTATGATTTTTTCCAACCTTTCACCTTCAGCCTGTGTATGTCTTTTCCTATCAGATGTGTCTCCTGAAGGCAGCATATTATTGGATCTGTTTTTTTTTAATTCAGGTTAGTAGCCTATGTCGCTTAATTGGTGAGTTTAAGCCATTAACATTTAGGGTACTATTGATATATGGTTTGAACTTCCAGTCATGTTTGTTTATTTATTTATTTATTTTTAATTTGGTTTGTTTTTCCTCTTTGATTAGTTTTTTCCCTTTACTGAGCTACTTCCCACTGTTGATTTTCGTTGTTTTTCATTTCCTCTTCCTGTAGTGTTTTGCCCAAAATACTTTGCAGTGCTGGTTTTCTGGCTGTGAATTCTTTTAACTTTTGTTTATCATGGAAGATTTTTATTGCATTATCAAACCCGAAGCTTAATTTTGCTGGATACAATATTCTTGGTTGGCACCCATTATCTTTCAGCGTTTGAAATATGTTGTTCCACGATCTTCTCACTTTCAGCATCTGTGATGAAAAATCAGCTGTTAAGCTAATTGGTTTACCCCTAAATGTAATCTGCTTACTTTCTCTTGTAGCTTTTAATATTATCTCCTTGTTCCGTATGTTGGATATTTTCATAATAATGTGTCTTGGTTTGGGTCTCTTGTGGTTTTGTACATTCGGCATCCTGTAGACTTCTAGGATTTGGACTTCCATTTCATTCTTCACGTCTGGAAAGTTTTCTAAAATTATTTCATTTAACAGATTGCTCATTCCTTTGGTTTGGACCTCTATACCTTCCTCTATCCCAATGACTCTTAAGTTTGTTTTTTTATGATGTCCCATATCTCTTGGATGTTTTGGTCCTGGGTTCTTACCAGCCTTTCTGAGTTGACTAGACTGTTTTCGAGATGATATATTTTGTCTTCGTTGTCTGATGTTCTGACTTCTACTTGGTCTACTGGTGATACTCTCATTTGAGTTTTTAATTTGGTTTATACTTTCCTTTATTCCAGGATTTCTGTTTGATTTTTTTTTATAACCTCTCTTTTGCTTCTTGGATTTGTATATGTAATTAATTGTCAAAGTGGTCTTTCATTGTTTGCATTTGCTGACTAATGTCCTCTTTAAGGCTCCATACCAACTGAATCAAGTATGTCTTGAAATCTTTATCTGACCATCTCTCTGCTGTGTCTAGCATCTCCTGTAAATTTAAGCTGTCCTGCATTGATTGTGTTACTTTTCTTTCTTGTTTTTTCATGATGGTCACATTATTGTCCAGCTCTGTGTGACTGCTGTGTTATTATTTTCTCCTATAAATTTGTTTTGGTTTTGTGTAGCTCCGAGATCTCTCCTTTGTGATGGGAGACAATGTCTAGAGATGTTGGGTTTAATTGTAATTTAAAGTAAATTCATTAGCTTCATAAAAGGCATACAGATTCTGATGGTGTATAGAGAACTGAGGTTTGGTCTTAGGACTTTATGTTTAGGTCCAAAGATGTGATGGTATGGGGGTTAGTATATATTAGCTACATTGGAGGATAGCTCTAATGAAGGGGGATATTAACAGGAGAATAGATAGGAGTATTTGGGGGTAGCTAAGTACTTAGGAGCATTATAGACAGCCTCGAAACTTTCAACTATTTGTATTTAGTAAATTATATGTAATAGAAATAGTAATTCTTGGGAGGAAAGGTAGGGGAAAGGAAAGGAAGAACACAATAAATAGAAAGAAAGAGAAAAAGAAAAAAAATTCACTCTTAGAGTTCTATTTTCTTCTCTTCCAGTAGGTGGAGCTGTGCTTTCTGGGCTAAATCTCTGCCCTCAGGATGTAGGAAGCAATTCGTGTGAGGCAGCTCTCCCTCCTCAGCTGGGTGTCTCTCTAATCCCAGTGTGAGGCAGCTCTTCCTCCTCAGCTGGGTATCTCTCTAATCCCAGTCACTTAGGGTTTCTCCTGCCTGACAGGCCCCACTTACTGGGGCACTTCTCCACAGTTCTAGCTACACTCTGTGCATGCTGTTTCCTGGATGCCCTGCTCTCTTGAATGACTAGGCACTCTCTTTGTTTGTTACTCACCTAGAGTTCACGGTTGTGGGGTTGTGGAGCGTGGGAGTTGGAAACCGGCAACCTGTTCTATCTGATTCCCTCTGATAGCCAAACCCTGGAGACGGTTTTCACTGCTGGTGGTGGGGGGGTGGAGGTCAGGTGCCTTTTCAGTTTCCCTCTGATCTGATATTCACACCCACGGAGAGCTGGGGAGAGAGTCTTTGAATTATCTCAGCTGTATGGAGGTGGGGGGCTGGGGGTCACACACCCGTTCTGTCGCCAAATTTGCTGTGGAGCAATCCAATACACCAAACGCTGATGACGTCAGTTCTTCAATGTGGTGGGTACCTGTTTCCGCACTGGTGTGTCTGGTGAGGAGGGTGAATCTGGGCCATTTCTTTCCTAAGTCCCAACTTCAGATCTCGGTCTGGTGCCCTGTAGAGGCGTGGTTGGCAGATCTTCACAGGATCCAAAGTTCCATTTCTTTACTCTGGCTGGCAGGTCTCCTTAGCGCTCAATCGCCTACAGCTGCAGCAGGTTGCTGTTCAGCTAACGGGTACCTCCCTGCATGGGGTGGCTCAGGTTCACTCCCGTCTGAGCCCCTTCCCTGCACCTCAGATTGCCTTAGGTTTCATTGTAGACCAACTTTGCTGAATGTTCCTGACAAGACAGCATTTGGCTGTTCTGAACTCACTCACTGCTGGTGCAGAGGCGCAGGTCACGGGGGTACTCCCTTCCTACCCACAGTCATCTTCTCCTCGCCATTATTTGTGTTTGAAAAAAATTTACAGTTCAAATTAAAAAAATAAAAAGAGGGGCTTGGCATATAGCTCAGTTGGTAGAGTGCTTGCTTCATACACAAGGCCCTGGGTTCAATCCCCAGCATCATAAAAATAAAATAAAAATTAAAAAGAATAGATTAAAAGTGAGTAAGAAAAAAAGAACAGAAAAAAGAAACGAGGAAAGGAAAAAATAAGGAATGAAAAAAAGAAAACTTGTTGAGAAATAAAGGGCTTGTTTCCACTGAGGTAGTCAAAACTGTTGGCAGGGATGGATGTTTATTCTTTGTATTTGTTTTCGATCCTACAAACCTTGGGTCAAGATTAGTGTTATTAAGCCTTTCTTCTAGCCTTTGTAGCTAGGAGGCAAAGCTGTTTGTAGGAGATTTCAGCTTCTTCTCTTGGTATACATTGTGGTAGAACAGTTTGGATGTTGATAAATTGTGTGTTTCTGTGTTGAGGTATTGCGTAGTTCTAGAGAGAAGATTCCAATAATTGGGGTTTAGTCTAGATCAAACTTTGGAACTCTGTGAGTGGGTATTTGAGAAATGATGTACAGTCCCTATCAGAATGGGGATGATGGTCTCTGCAGGATGTCTGGAAGTCTAGGGTCTCTGATAAAATCCACTTCTTGGTATAGGGGCAAACCTCCACAGGTTTCTCCCTCATCGCTATAAACATGAAATTTTTTGTATCTGCCTGGGAGTGCAGATGCTCCTGTGTGTCCACTGCAGGGCCAGCAACAGTGGGAGCTATCTCCCTTGGGGTCCTACTCTTGAATGATCTAAGCTAACTTTTCTTTGTGCCTATTTCAGTCTCTGTGTTCTAGGTGCCTTCTGGGAATTTCGGCTAGCTGCAGGGGTTCCCTAACTCCTTTCTCCTGGCTGCAGAAGTGCTGCCTCTTTTGCAGGTGATGGTAGTGCAGTGGAGTCCCTAAAGCTTGCACATTCCTTGGAGTGAGGAACTCAGCCTTTTCCAGTGGCATGCTTGTGTACTTTCCCCTGCTTTGAGATGGCAGAGGATGGTCACTTTTTATGATATCACAAGCACACTCTTTCCCCAGATGTGGGGTTGCAGTTGCAGCCTCCCCCTCTGGTAGCACAAGCAAGGGTGCAAACATTCCCCTGTGGAGGAACTCAGCAGGTGGTCACCTTCTCTGGGAGCATGAGTGCAGGCTTTCTCTGGCCATGAGAATGTAGAGAGTGGTCACTTTCTCTGCTGGTGAGATAGAAGGATAGCCCACTTATAGTAAGCCAGGAAAGAGTTTGGGGAAGGAAAGGAGGAAGAGAAGATTGGGAAATCAGGCTTCTAATCTCAGCTATACCTAGTCACAAGGCTGGTTCCTTAACAGTCCCTAGATAACAACCAACCACAAAAGGTACTTCATTTTGTGGCAACAGACCCTTACCCCTACCCTTGTGCTATTAAAGGCTTAGAAATCACATTTCTCCAGATTTGCTGAAGAAAACAAGATAGAGAGAGATTTGATTGGCCCCTTTATGAATCATCCTGCCAAACAACTATAGGTACATATCAAGCCCATACAAACCCCTAGACAAAGATAACCTCTTGGTACCCTTCTCTTAGGTAACCTACCCTTCAGGATCTCTACTTTCTTTCTATTATTATAATAAATTCTATTACTTTGCTCTTACTCTTGTGTCCATGGATTCCATTCTTTGTTTTCATGAGACAAACTGTCCATCCATGTTCTGTATTACATTTATGGGGGCTTGTCCAGGATCCTCAGAAAGGTGAGTAATATGGACAAGGGAGTTCTTATTTCTCTTCTCTGTGCTCTTTCTTATTGAACAAACTGTCTTTAAACACTAGGCACCTGTTTTCCAGTTAAAAGTGATTAGCACAGTTGCCAGTCTTACAACTGAGATGACAGGCTTGCCGGGCAGGTGGGCTAATCCCTCTTCACCTAGGCATTGCAAGTGTTGGTCCTGACTTGTTTCCATTTCTTTTCTGTGGGACAGAATTGGTTCATGGGAGAGAGGAAGGCTTGAGAGAATTAAAGGCAGAAGACTGAGGTGACTCCCTAGTGCTGCATGAAGGTCTCATGTCCCGAGTCTGACCCTGACAGCGCTTAAGACTGACTTGGTATGGTGAACTGTGGATCCTAAGATGAAGTCAGTCTTATCTGAGGCCTTTGAGATGTGACCTGTTAATCTCCAGAGCATGATGCAAGGAGTCTCTCTCCTTCTCTGCAGAAATGTCTCTTCCACATTTATACCCTGATGCTCTGGTTACTCCCCACTACTCTATATGTCCTATTGACCCTCCATTATTTCACCTTCTCTCTCTTTCTCTCAAGTGCCTAAACAAAGTATCTAGGGAATGCTAGGCTTTCAAAATGCTTTCTGGGATCCAAACCACAAGTCTTTAAGAGGTGTCTTGGTGGACACCTCTTAAACAGGGACCAAGTATGGGAGATTTCCAAGATAGACCTTTCCTAGTTTCAAAATTAGACTGCCATCTTGAGACCTTCACAAGATACCTTTTTCTTCTGCATTCTCCCTTTGTCCTACAGGAAAAATACCAGAAGTTCTCTTTCACTTAACTAAAATAAAGTATATTCATCTCTCCCAGTTCAGGAAGCCCAATTGCTAGCCTTCTCAATTGGGGATACCACCCAGAACACAACCAGGATTGCCTGCTTTTTCAAATTGAGGAGGAGAATAAGAAGCCATGGTCCTATGAGTACTAGGGCCCAAAGGGATAAAGGGGATGTTTAAGACAAATTTTAAAGGCACAACCAGTTGGTAAATGTCTTCCCTTAACTCAAATAATTATCAGGAAGTTACTATTCAAGTATAAGAGGGCAGATAAAAGGGAAGTGGCATTTCTCACAGCTCCATGACAATGGGACCAAGCAGGAGGCATACTGGTTCTCTGTGAAGTAGGTGAAAAAGGGACTTCACAGATACTCAATATTGGACAGAGAGCCTTGGAGAGTGGGAAATTTTGGGGTGCATCGGAAAAGGAACAAAATTGGAGCTGGGCTCCTGGTGGGAGGGGCAAAATTACTGCACAAGTAGAAAAATGATGAGAAGTGCTGTGGACAGTTTTGGTGTGGAGAATTCTGGGATTGGAGGGGCAGCCTACCTGGGCTGACCCAGAGGCTATTCACTTTTTTAAATTGGTGCAGGAGAAACACCCTGAGCCTGCCAGTTGTGCATAGGGAGGCAAAGCAGGAGCCATTTTGGGATGTCCGTGCTGTAGCGTCACCAACCGAGATGGAGAGCTCAGATGTGTGAGTTTGGGGCTGAGTCCAATACAAGAATCCAGCAGATGCCAGCCATGGGATCTGGACTGAATCTAGCAAATCCAGAGAATTTCTAGCCTGCAGAGCATTTTCTCTGGGGGTAATAAAGTTTGGAGAGGCCAGAGAGTGTCTACCTCCCACCCTTCCTTTGATTCTGGCAGCATGCAGGACCAGCAGCAGCAGCATCAGCTACATAATTTGAATGGGGAAGAGTGACAGTACTCAGGGACAGACCACAGGAGACCATAAAGGGCAGTATCCACCAAAAACACAAGTGGTGAAGGACTGATTCCCCTGTTCTACTAGTGGAGCCCTGGGGAGACTCTTTGGGTACAGTCCTGGAGATGCATTGATTTAATAATGCCCAATATCTCCCCACACAATAAAATACCCAGGACCATACAAGGGTCTAAACTCTGCCCCTGAAGATGTTCAAGTATGAACACACTAACATTATATTTTGCAAGTGCTTCCCTTCTGCCTTTTTCACATCACTGAACAGGTACAGATGGCACTATAGTGCTCACAGAGTTGTTTAGATATTTTAATTCCCCAAAGACATCATTTCATATGAATTTTAGCAAAAAGATATTTACAAAGTGATATTTTACAACCTCTACATTTAACATATTAGGCACTTCTAAACACCTAGATTAACTAGATGTTTCAAAGAAGGACTCAATTTGTCCACCATGTACACGATAGTCTTGAAAAAACTGCACATATGTAACAATAGTTCTAATTTGAAAATGTCTTCAAAATATGAGCATTCTGGCCTTTCACCTATCCATTGGGCTATAATTCTCAAATTTTTAGAAGACAATCTTTCCTAGGAGTTTTAACACAAAACATACAAAATTTGTTTACTAATTCTACTTTTGTCATACACTGGTAATCTTTTTAACATCTATAAAGACTAGATGCAGAAGAGGATTTGTTTGTCCTTTATATACATTATGTACACAGCAAATAAAATGCATAGCTATAAGGAACAATGGTTACTCTTGCCTACTTATGATAACACTGGCATGTCGCTCTGGAGAAACAGCATACAATGTGTACTACTCAACAGAGGGTTTGGCTATTTCTCAAAAAATCATTTCATAGGAATTTTAACAAAAATAAAATTTAGAAAATGTGTTATATTTTATGATCTCTACTTTTAACACATACCAGGCACTTTAGAACATCTAGAAAGACTAGTACTTAGCATTGTCAACTAAACGTACATTAATGTGGAATAAAATGCATACACAAAAGTATGGTTATGGAAAAAGTCTTTTACATATAACCAGTCTGGCACAGGACCACCTTCTCTTTCCTCTCAAGGTCATCTTCTCCATTTCCTCTAACGGACCTGAACAAATGTGCATGAGTGGTCCCACAACTCCATTTCAAAATAACTTCCAGAAGAAATCTCTTTTCTGATTTTTTAAAACAAATGGGCATTTACAAGATGTGTTAATTTCTACTATATCATAGGTTGGCAAACTCTTTACATCTAGAATGTCCAGATGTTGCAAAAGTTTTCTATTAATAGGTTGGTGGAGGGGCTGGGGATGTGGCTCATTGGCTGACTGCTTTCCTAGTATGTGTGAGGCACTGGGTTCGATCCTCAGCACCACATAAAAATAAATGAAGTCATGCTGTGCATCTACAACTACAAAGGAATTATGAAAAAGGTTGGGGGAAAGTTGAGAGCACCTTTTCATATTATATGCAGAGGCCTTCTACAAAGCTTCTCAAAGGGTGATGGACATTTCTAACTGGCCCAAAAAAGAACAGTGTGTTCCTTGGCCCTTTCTCTCTTGGGCAGAACGAAGAACAACTGCCTGATGGCCGCTAACCTTCCACCTGTAAGGTGCTAACCATCCCCACACCCCACACACCATTGTCTTTTCCACCCGATGGTAGGTAACCCTTCCACCTGTAAGGCGCTAACTGTCCACTCATGGGCTCCTAACCCTCACCCCCACGCCCCCATCACCTGTCACAGTAGGTGGATAACCATTCTCCAGCCAACAGTTAACATTCCACCGGCTGGTGGTAACCATTCCACCAGTTGTGGTCTTCTGGGGCTTCGCTCACCTTCCAGGAAAGTTTATTTGTTGTTGTCGGGAGGAGAAGGTGAGTGCTCCTTGATCAGGGAGTAGTCCCTTCCCCATTAGGGGCCTTCTCTGTGTGCCCTCATGTCTAATGTGTAGCCAAACTTGGTGGCCGCTACACGCCTTCTCAGGTTCTCCAAGCCCCTGTGGCATTCTGGTGGCCCCCTGGGCAGGGCAAGGACCCCAGCTCACCCACCTGCCTGAGGTCTGAGTGACCTATGGGTCCCTGAGGAGGTGGAACAGTTCATGGTCCCTTTCTCACCATGCTCTCTGCCAGCATTCCATAACTATTTTTAAATCATTTTTACACGCACGTGTTTTTCACACTGTCTCAGAGAGTTGTCTCATCACAAATGACACACAGCTCTTGAATATATACCCTGAATGGAATCCTGACCTTCTCACTCCTCTCCACACTTTTCCTAATGGAATATTTCTTTGTGGACATAATTTTTTATTTGCATGTTGTGGTAGTCCCTGAACAGTAACCCCACTGACATGCAACCTGCCCATTCCAGACAGAACTGAAGCACTGCACTTCCCACGTGTCACCCGGTGCCACTTCAGTAGACCACCATATCTCTACTTTAGACCACCACACCCCACACATTCCAAAATACACACAGGGGAACTCACATGGGAGTTTAATAGTACTGGGTATATTGACTTTTCTTCAGAAGGGCACACAAGGCTACACCTTCTAACAGGGACTAGGCTTGTTTCTAAGCCACAACTAGGAACTGTTTCCTCTGAAAGATTGGAAAGGACCTCCGGGAATTTTACTGGTGGTATGCTGGTATGATCACTACCTCCACACCCAGGGAAAATTAGGGGTAAACTCAAGGAGCAGTAGGTATCTTCTAAAGTTCCCAAATCTTGATTAAACACAAATCAGGAGGACTCAGTAACAAACATTACCACCTCAAATAGCGCAGCATGGAATATCATAAATAGTTCTGGTATCAGTTTTTTTTTTTTTTTTTGCAGGGTAGGGTACCAGGGATTGAACTCAGGGGCACTCAACCACTGAGACACATCCCCAGCCCTATTTTGTATTTTATTGAGAGACAGGATCTCACTGAGTTGCTTAGTGTTTCACTTTTGCTGAGGTTTGCTTTGAACTGATGATCCTCCTGTGTCAGCCCCCGAGCCAATGGGATTACAGGCTTGTGCCACTGCACCTGGCTGGTATCATTTTTATTATTTTTTCATTGTATATGGAACACAATAACTTCATTTTGTTTATTTATTTTTATGAGGTGCTGAGGATGGAACCCAGTTCCTCACATGTACGAGGCAAGGACTCTACTACTGAGCCACAAGCCCAGCCTCTGCCTGGTATGAGTTTTGATCTTACAGATATTATTTTTGTTTTGAATCTATAGGTGTCCCCTTAGTATTCAATATTGCAGTCCTCAACCCAATTAATTGTATTTCCTCCAATATTTTAAAGCATTAATTGGGATCATTCTATTTTTCCTCTCCTACCTCAGGTTTATACTTGTTTCTCATAGTCTTTCTTTTCCCCCTTGCCTTACCTGCCCCTGTCCCAAATCCCCCCCCCCCATTTTTCTTCTTTTCATCCTAGTGTGCATTATTTTTCTCCCTTTTACGTTTCTTATTTTTGTCTTTCCATTTTCTGTCTTTTCAACTCCTGTATAGTTTCACAGCAATTCACTAGTGTAATAAGTAACTTTTCAGCCTATTTAGGAACATTCCTGATATTTTATAATTGGATTAGAGGAATTGTGGAGAATGTTTTCAATAGGTTTTTACCCTAAGGTTTATTAGTAGATGGTTTTGCTCTGTAGTGATTGCAGTTAAGAAGGCTTAGTATCTTCCTAAAAGTGGTACTGAATACTGGCCATAGCAGCAGGTCCATGTTGAGTGGGAGTATCAATACTTAGTCTCCCAGCCTGAGGCACTTATGAGAAAGAAACTCACTAAATAATCCCTCTTCCTTTCCCTCTGCTCCTGTCTCAATGTTACCCATTTTTCTTCCTCTTATTTTACCTTTACTATTTTTCCTTTTCTTTCTTTTTTCATCTATCTGTCCATTTCTTCTTTCCATTTTCAACTCCTATATAGTTTAATAGTAATCTCACTATCATTTTTTTAATTTTTTGTGGTGCTGGTGATTGAACCCATGGCTTTGTTAAGTAATGGTGTTGAATAGGTTGAGAAATTAGTTATTAAAGATAGTGAGATTGGGCTGGGGATATAGCTCAGTTGGTAGAGTGCATGCACAAAGCCCTGGGTTTGATCACCAGAAAGAAAAATGGTCCCAGCTTTGGCCATGTGTTGAGCAGTCAGCCCACATAGTTACTGAAGAAGGGCTTGTATGCTATTGCCCAGTTGTGATGGAATGTCCTCCAAGGAATAGTTTTTTTTCAGGCTGTTGTGGACCTGAAAAGCATTTCTATTCAGCTCCACTGCATGTTACTGGTTTTAGTCAGCTGTGATGAATCTAACAGGTCACCTCATCCACCTTGACAGCAGTGGGTATAGATAAAAATACAGGATAGGGGTCCCTACACACGGCTTTTAATGGTTGGATGTTCCAGTCTTTTACCTATATTAGATCTCCTGGTTGATAAGGGTGAACTGAAGTAGAGAGGCTGATTGGGACACATTCTTGGATCCATTTATGTATCTTAATTAGGATCATCCCCAAGACTTGTTTCTGTTGTTTCAGGGTGATATTGCCAATTTCTGAGACAACCTTGATTAAATTTGTGAGCCTTTTATACAGAATTTCATAAGGAAAGAACCCAGTTTGTTTATTAGAGTTCAACATAATTCTAAGTAAGGCTATGGGCAGCACTTGTGTTCATTTTTTTTCTGGTATGGCTAAGTTTAGAAACTTTGTTGCCAATTGTCCAGGAAAGAGAGCTGCCCACCATTGGGAGTGAAGGTGATTTGTGCTTGGAGTTTTGTTGCTGTTTGTTTTATTTTGTTTTAATATTTTTTTAGTTGTAGATGAACACAATATCTTTATTTTATTTATTTATATGTGGTGCTGAGGATCAAACCCAGTGCCTCACATGTGCTAGGCAAGTGCTCTACCACTGAGCCACAACCCAAGATCCTGCACTTGGAGTTTTGACAGAGGAACAGGACAGTCCAGGAGAAATAGGAGTTCATGAGTAATTAGGTGAGTTCCAATGTTGCAGGAACAGGGCTTCAGAAATGGTCAATCTGTGGCCTCCTACTGTTATTCTGACCATAGGTTCTTGGGCGGTGAGGGAAATAGAGCATAGTCTCTCCTAGTCTTCTGAGCAGTCTTTCAGTGAAACTGAAAGGCTAATAAAACCTTCACAGGCCTGAGAAATTCTAAGGGTGAGTGTCTTCTCCTTCTGGCTTGCCCCTTACTCTTATGACCACATTGACTCTGTGGGGGCATTCTTTTTCCAGTGACTTTCTTATGACACTGGGCACATTGATTTTACCCTAGGCATCTCAGTCTGTTGAACTCAATTGTATGAAGACTCTCCTTGTTTTTGTCTGCCTCTTTCTTTTTCTTTTTTCTTTCTTTCTTGTTTTGTCTGCCTCTATTTTTCTATCTTTCTTGATTGCTTTTGTACAATCTTCCACTCAGGGCCACTGCCAACATATCCATTTTCTTCTTTCATGTTTTGGACATTTTCTTGGCAGGCCTCTTAATTTCAGTGGACAAAGACCTTGGTAGCAACTTTAATCAGCTGACTTGCATTCATTCTAGCAAAATCCTCTAGCTTTTGGAGCTTTCAGAAAAAGTCTTCCTGAGATTGACTCACAAAGGTTGCATTTTTTATCATTCTTTGGTTTTCAGTAGCTGCTGCATCAAAGGGGGGTATAAAAATGGAATGTCTCACACAGAATTTATAGAACTGGCTTGGGCTTTCTTTTGTGCTTTGAAGGAACTTGGTAGTCTTGTTCATGTTCATGGTCTTCTTGTTTCCCACTTTCATGCCATTAATGAGTGCTTCCAGGTAGCTTTGGCAACATTCTGATCCCATCCTGGATGTTCGTGAGGGAACTGATTTGGGGCATACTGATGTGCACTCCCAGCATCATGTTGGAGCATGTTAGGGCTCTCTGGGTGATTTAGCAGTGTTCTTCTATGTTGAAGAGGGTCCAGAGCAGTTGCTGGTAATCTGAATAGATGGGTTTATAAGTTTGGATGACAGACTGTAGCAAGTTAATCATGGTCTGGGGCTTTTTAGTAAATGAAGGAGTGTGATGCTTCTAGTTTAGAAGGTCAGTGGTGGTGAATGGCTAGTACATAAAGACATGGTCACTTCCCTGAATTTGGCCCTCTTGGTCAGGATAAATAGGAATTCATGTCTCTCTTAGAGGCATCTGGAGTGACTCAGAATTCTGCCTGACCAGCTGTCTTCTTGCACCTTGTTGGTGTTGGAGAGTTCTAAACTTTGGCTATGGAGATTGATGAGACATATTAAAGGAAGGCGCTGAAACCCTGGGAGGACTCAGAGAAGAAAGCCTCTGTTGAGTGAGGGTGCCAGTGGAGTTGTCAGCACTCTTGGTGGCAGAATGCTGGGGAGCCTGTAGGGCATTGGATTGTCCTGTGCATTGTCAGGTGCCTGTGTCCATAAGCCTTGTCATCATAACTTTGGAATGTTCTGTGTATGCCTTAAGCCATGAGGGTTTATTTCTGACTAGATCCCACCAAATATTGATATAAGGAAACTGATCTGGGTGCCCTGAATTTTCTATGACCACCAAATAAACAGACCAGATAATCTTTTGGTCAATTTACCATTCAGAAGGCCACCCTGATTCAATCTCACAAAGAGTCTTAGTTTTTGAGGGGTGAGTTTAATACTAGTGTCGGCAGTAAATCCCTTCTAAAAATTCTTTAACATACATTCTAAAGGAGTACACTTACTCTCCTGTCCACCCATTTTCACCCTCTACCAGACATCAAGACAGACACAGAAGGGAGTGGGGTTTTGAAAGAAAGGCAAGGGGTCTTTTTTGTCTGAAACACAAAGGAAAACAATGCTGCTTGTCTTGTCTCTGGCAGCTTACCTCTTGGGGACTTAGGATCCTCTTAATCTTAGTAGGATGCAGTATAAACTCCTGACCAGGAGTTTCCACCTAGATGTATGTAGGTGAAAATTTGCCTTTGACTGTATGAGGCACCATGGAACCATGGGTTGAAAGTCAACACTTGCTTTAGCCCCTGGCTGGGTCAGAACCTTTCTACTGTCCATCTCATTCACACACTTTCATATGACAACAGCTCTCCACCCAATTTCCAGACCTCAGAGACACCATTTCACTCATATTGTTCCACTCCTGACAGGACTACTCAAGTGTCTCTGACACATCTTCACTCTATCAATCCACATATAATGACAGATTTACTAGGGTGTCTATGGGAAGTAATTAGGCTCCCCTTCTGTCCTTAAGAGCAGGAATGATAGAACTGGAACCTGGGTTCTTACCAATTCAGACAGGCTATGCTCCAGGTGTTGGTTGCTAAGTCTCACCCAGTTTTGCTATTGCCCCATGTCCCACAATGTTAGCACTGGGAGAGGACCCCATCAGCAAGAGAAATAACCCATTGGCTCCAGAGGTTGTGACCAGTCCTGTGGCATCCTCAGCAGTTCCCCAGCAAACAAGGGAGGTGAAAGACCACCATATCTGATTCCCATTTTCCTGGCCAATGCACCAGAAACATAGCAGGAAATGAGGGTCAGGACACTGAAATCTGGAAGCAACACTTTATTAGTGGCACCATGGCCCAGAGGGATAATTCCTAAAGTCTGAGCCCTGAGCAGAGCAGGGCTTTTACTTTTACACACAAGCAATTTGGAGGTACATCAAGGCAAGGGAGTTAGTGCAACTCTATTGGAGGGTGCATTCTACATCCTTATATGGGTAAAAAAATGTCAACAACCTAGCTTCTCATAAAGCTTAGGGATTCTACTGCACTAAGGCTAAAGGAGGATTGTTCTGTCTCTACTATTTTGTTTCCTGCTTCTACTACTGTGGTTATCTTTTACAGGTACCTGTTAGCCATTGTAGCTAAGTGTCAGAAAACAGAGCTGCTGTGTTTCAGAGTTCAAAACCACAGCCTGTCAGCTCTAAAAATGCTAAAGTTCACATTTTGCTCTACCACATGATAAATATATAAAATTATTATCTGTCAAATTAAAATTAAATTTGAATTTTTAAAGATATTGAAAGCCTTCAAACTATAAGATCACAAATCACCTTAAGAACAAAAAAATAAGAACAAATAGAAACCAAAAAAAGTAGAATGGTGGACATAATAAAGATAAGGAAATAGCAAGGAGAAAAGGAACATAACATGTCCAGAAATATGAATTGTATTTTTAAAAAATGAAATTTATTAGATTTTAATCATATTGACCAAGAGATTACAAGAAACAAATTGAAAGTGCTGCTTGTAGCTAGTATGAAGACAACAAATGTTGGCAAGGATGTGGGGAAAAAGGTACACTCATACATTGCTGGCGGGACTGCAAATTGGTGCAGCCAATTTGGAAAGCAGTATGGAGACTCCTTGGAAATCTGGGAACGGAACCACCATTTGACCCAGCTATTCCTCTTCTCGGGCTATACCCAAAGGACTTAAAAACAGTATACTACAGGGACAGTGCCACATCAATGTTTATAGAAGCACCATTCACAATAGCTAAACTGTGGAGCCAACCTAGATGTCATTCAGGGGATGAATGGCCAAAAATTGTGGCATTTATACACAATGGAATATTACTCAGCATTAAAAAAGAACAAAACTATGCGATTTGCAGGTAAATGAATGGCGTTGGAGAAGATAATGTTAAGTGAAGTCAGCCAGTCCGCAAAAAACAAACGCCAAATGTTTTCTCTGACATAAGGGGGGGGGGGGGTGACTCATAGTGAGATAGGGAGGGAGAGCATGGGAGGATTAGATTAATTGGAGATAGGCCAGAGGGGTGGGAGGGAAAGGGAGGGGGAGGGGATTAGCAAGGATGATGGAATGTGATGGTCATCATTATACAAAGTACATGTATGAAGACTTGAATTGGGTGTTAACATACCTTCTATACAGAGATATGAAATTGTGGTATATATGTGTATTATGAATTGTAATGCAAAAAAGTACATGTATAATGGCATAAATTGATGTGAACATACTTTATATACATAAATAAAAAATTGTGCTCTATATGTGTAATAAGGATTGTAATGCATTCCACTGTTGTGGGTGTATTAAAACAAAACAAAACAAAAATGCTGTCTGACTGTAGTAATCATTTTACTATACAGGTATATGAGACATCATATAGTATATCTATGTAAAATGTACACATTTTTATAAGGTTTCATCACACTGTGATGTAAAAGAATAAAAGGGTAGATTTCACTACAAAACTAAAAACAGTAAAGAGTAGGAAAGAAACTACAAAAAATTATATCAATTTGACAAATTTAATGAAATGGAGCAACTCCTTGACAAATGCCTATGGAAAAAGAATTAGGAAACCTGAATAGCCTAAAGAAGGTTAAAGAGATTGAATTAATAGTTTAAAATCTTTTCTGAACAATAAGATCTAAGTCCACACCATGTAACATAGGTATTTAAAAAACAAGTAAGGCAAAGTAATACCAGGTCTAAAAAACTCTGTTCCAAGATACAGGTGTGATCACTTTTAAAACTCACTTTATGAGATTGGTCATTCCCTGATACCCCAAGAAAATAGATGAGAAAAAAATTTAGGTTAGTATTATTTGCAAACACAGACGCAAAAATCCTCAAAATATATTAGCAAATTGAATCCATTTATGTGTAAAATTTAATAAAAAGTGGGGTTTATCTAAGGAATAAAACATGGACTAATTCAACTTTTGAGAATCAATGTGATTCATATTAACAATTAAGAAAAACATGATGGCCACAGAAAAACCACTTGAGAAAATTCCACACACATTCCGAAAACAACTCAAAAAAAGTATCTTTGTTAACTTGTTAAAAGACATAGTCAAGAAAACCTACAGCTAATAGGATGAACCATAACGGTGTCAATTGACCACTTTTCCTCTATGATGGCAAATAAGAAGAGGCTGCTAAATTTCAGCATTCTTTTAATTGAAATCACAAACATCAACAACAAAATTGTAGAAAGTCCTCTCATACGCAGGCAAATCGCTCGCAGTCACGTGAGCACCACAGCGAGCCTATAGCTGTTGTTCCTGTGGTCACATGCCACGCGATGATCTCGCGATACTCAGCCCTCTGTATCACAGAACGCTGAGAAGGCCACACCCCTGTGCGTCAGGTGGTTCCCCCACCCACGTGGCCCCCCAAAAGGTCAAGTACCAGGAACTTCCCTTTAAGTGGGCTGCCCGGATCTTGGCTTACTGACGAGTGGAGTCGGAATTACAAGCCACAGGTCCTTCGAACTGCCATCAGTGGCGTGTTCTGGCTGAAGTTTAATTCGAATCTGTCACAAATCCCAACCGGTCCACAAACTTTGATATCCTGTCACGGTGGACAGTTTTCCTGGTAGGAGGAACATTAGCTGGGAGGAGAATTTTACTCTGGGTTTGGGCTTGAAGGGTAGTGGAGTGGATGCCACAAGTGGGCGTCGTGAAGAGAGGGGTTGCGATTGTGGCTAAACTTCTGTACAGTTCTGATTATGGCGCGTGCACGTGTGTGTGTGCGTGTGTGTGTGTGTGTGTGTGTGTGTGTGCGCACGTGTGCGTCCTCCCCTGGTCGTGGACTCAAGGGAACTGTTGGGGGTAGGAAGAGAGGTGGAGGCAGGCAAAGCGCCAGCCTGGGGACTGGTAGCAGGGCAGAGTCAGCGGGGCTCATGGATTTGTCGGTCACCCCTCAAGGGCGGGGCTCTCGAAGCCCAATGGGACCATGCTCCCTTCCTCAGACCCTCGCTACAACCCGATCTTGGCCGGTGATCACACCTCTAGATTTGCTATCTATACCTCGCGTTCCCCTCCTCTGCCCCTGGTGTATCCATGGATACCAGAGCCCTCCTAGATGCCAGGTCTTACAGTTGATGATTCCAGAACTAATCGTAATTTCCATCTCATAGTTGATTCTGTAAAGATTCTTTTTGTTCCTTGGACTTAGTTTCCCAGGAGATGTTTGAAACATATGCTCAGGAAATAAGTAATTTTAGGAGGGAGGCAGGGGGGTGGAGAACGGGGTCAGTGGGGGAGAGGGTAAAATTTCTAAAAGGCTTTAATATTTCACTAAACTGCCAAGTTAACCATCAGGAGAAGATTCGGGATTTACTTCCTGCAATGAATTTGAAATCCAGCCATTTTTAAGAGCCCACTTGGGAGGGGGTTAATAAGCCTTTTCTGCTTCAGGTCTCTAAATAGCTTAAAGTAATAGAGCCATGTTACTCTGGTGAATTTCACCCTGGTTTTCTAAGCATTGCTTCTTAGACTCCTTCCCCAAAACTCCCTCCTTTCCTTCAGGTGGAAAATTATGGTGAATAGATTTAAGAAAAATATTAAGTAAAACCATAAGCAATACATTTGATACATCAGCAATGTAGTGTTGGATTAAATTGAACAATAACAAGATTCTGCTTACATTTAAGCAGAATGGGGCTTTTAAAAATAATCCCTGACAAATGGTTAAAGAACGTTGTCATTTGTGATGTATTGTAACAGATAGCTTAAATAATCTATTTTTCTCTCATTTCTGCATTTTCAAGTTGGTTCTGCAAAACACTAGGGCTGAAGGACAACAACAAAAATGTGCTCTACACTAAAGAAGTATGGGACATACAGAAATGAAGGTAAACAGATTTCCATACTGTAGAATATATATTTATACACACATATATAAATGTATATAAATATAAATATTTTAGATACTTCACTTGTATGTACCATGAATCTCTGAGAGAGAGAGAGAGTTTCCCTACTTTCTATAGGAATGGAACATTTTTCTACAGAGCTTTTGAGAGAGGTGGTACTTCAAAAAATATTTGGGAATCTCTGTTCAGACTAAATCTTGTAACATTTAAAAAATCTTCTGCTTTTGTTTGCTAAAAAAAATGGGATGAATGTTTATAATATTTTTAAACTTTTCTCCTTCAGAAATTACTCATTGCTCATAATTCAACTTATTTCATTATTTGGAGCATCTCCTGCATGAAACTTTTCACTTACTTCTTCTTCTGAGGTAGCCCCAATATGCATGCTTCTGATAAAATTGTGGCAAAAAGTAACAGAACTAATGAAAGTCTTTTAAGAAGTAGTATCTGTCATAGCAAATGAGTGTCCAATTTTTTTTTTTTCTGGTACTGGCAATTGAACCCAGGGGTGCTTAACCAGGAAACCACATACACAAGCCTTTTTAATTATTTTTTTTTTTTTAATTTTGACTCAGGGTCTCACTAAATTGCTGAGACTGGTTGTCAATTTGTGATCTTCCTGCTTCAGCCTCCTAAGCCACTGGGAAGTGTCCCACTCTTGAAGTCAGGATGTGTCTTACCTTCAGGGTGAACAAGCACAGTACCTCTCATTTGATACAAATCATCTACACATTTTCATAACATTTTTATTATTGAATAACTTCAGCTGTGATTACTTTGAGTCCCTATTATATGGCACACACTGGGATAACATTATCATGTAATTTATTTCATTTATCTCTCAGAAAAATTCTGAGAGGGTGTTATTTTCTTGAGAGACGAGCTATAACAGTGAGGAAGGGCTGTATTATGCTGTGTTACTAGGCATCTGAAAACTTCAGTGACCTATTCACTCCTATTACATAGCCACGGCAGGTGTGTGTCCTTCAAGGGATGGTGGATGTTGGGGCCTGAGTGATTCTTATTGGAATGTCTCAGAGGCACAATGAAATGGATGGAGCAGCCACCATCTTAAGAATGGTCTGTCATTGTGCAGAGTGGAGGAGAACCCAGAGGGCCTCACACTAGTAAGCAGATGTTCTGATGTAGAAATAGCACACATTGCTCACAAGGGCTTGGTCAGAGCTAGTCACGCAGATGGCCCTGCTTAAATGAGGGCAGTCAGGAAGTGCAGCCCTACCAGAGAGGGGCATGAAAACACTTGGCAAACAGCAGCACTAACTGCCACAGAGAGGATTGGAAGCCAACAGAGGTTCGAGATTTGACTAAAAGCATGAAAGCCATAAGGGACAGAGCATGGATTTGAATGCAGACAGGTACAATTTCAAAGTGATCCTCTTCTCTACCCCGTTTGACACCATACCCTCTTCGCTAACTAAAGTTCAGGTATATTTATAATAAAAGTTCCTTTATTTAGTGACAGAGTCTCCCCTTCCTTAATCATCTGATTACCTAACAGTTGCGTTGAATAGGTGTGATGGCATGAGTCAAAAACAACAATATTAGCCAGGCGTGGTGGGGCATGCCTGTAATCCCAGTGGCTCAGGAGGCTGAGATAGGAGAATCGTGAGTTCAAAGCCAGCCTCAGCAACAGTGAGGCACTAAGCAACACGGTGAGATCTTGTCTCTAAATAAAATACAAAATAGGGCTGCAGATGTGGCTCAGTAGTTGAGTACCCCTGAGTTCAATCCTCGGTACCAAAAAAAAAAATAAATAAATAAATAAAAACATTGACAAGCCACAGGCTCTTTCAAAACAATTCAGTGTATTGGATATTTGAATATTTGCTGCATTCAGGTATAAAATTTATAGAAAATATAACATGTGGTAGACAAAAACCCTGTTACTTGATCTTTTACCTAACAAAATTTAACATCATGTCTTTCCACTTGGTCATAAAAAAATAAAGAAAAATAACAAACATGACAGCAGAAAATTAAAGAAAAAACACTGATATCCAAGGTGATAAAGTTGAACTAAAATGATAGAAGTCAAGAGTTTTAGAAGACTGGGTAATTATAAAGCTGTGGGCACACAGGTGAGGAACATTAGTGAGAAGATACAGAAGAGCCACTCTTGTAATGCAGAAGCTGTCATGCTAGTTGTCACAGAAAGGACGATAAAGGCAAGATAATATGAAAAAGATAGGATGATTATTTGAAATTTCAGATTAAAAAGAGATACTGTGGGGAATATACTAGTTTCAAAACTGAAGAAATAGAAAAATCTTAATATTTTTTAAAAGCATTCTTGAAAAGGAAAACATGTAAAGGCAGAATTAATACCCAGTATCAATTAATTAATACGTACTATGCCCCCCCCCAAAAAAAAAAGAGCTGCAAATAGATTCCGACAAAAGCTAAACTAGGTATTGCAACATGGCAGAGTTGGACTTACTCCCAAGCACATGACATTTGTTTAGCCTTTGTAGAGGTCCATAATATAAATTAATGCAATTAAAGCAATGCCTGAAGAAAGGAAGAAAGAGTGGATGATGATCACAAAAAGATCCTGTGAAAATAATATGCAGTAAATTAACCAACTAGGATTAAACCACAATAATGACAATAATTTTTCACACATCACAAAGGGAACATTATTTCTGTAAAATGACCACTGGTATTTAAAGTAATAAACTATATTCTGGACCACACTTACGAGTGAAATGTTAGAAGCATTCCCTTTCACAATTGGGAGAAGCAAAGATGGATCTTATGGAGACTTCTGTTCAACATAGTAGTGAACCTGGTGCAGTCAGCTGCTACGCATTCTACAAAGCACTGCAAAGAGATCTATTGCAAACTTGCATTCAAACGTATATATATAAAAAGCATGCACAGGGCTGGGGCAGTAGCTCAGTGGCAGAGCACTTGCCATGCATGTGTGAGGCATTGGGTTTGATCCTTAGCACCACAAACAAATGAAACAATTAAAATAAAGGCATTCTGTCTGTCTACTACTACAAATTCTTTTTAAAAAATCGGATGAATAGGGGCTTTGGGTTTCAGCTCAGCAGTAGAGTGCTCACCTAGCACATGCAAAGCACTGGGTTAGATCCTCCACACCACCTAAAAATAAATAAAGGTATTGTGTCCAACTACAACAAAAAAATACTTATAAACTCATGTATGTATAAAAGGAAAATAAGCAAAGTTGTCGGTGTGATTATCTTCATGTAAAACTGAAGAGGACCTACATAAAATTAAAATAGAGATCAAGCTTGTTGGATATAAGACTAGTATACACATAAAATTTACAACAAATAGAAAATGCCACTTTTGTTGTGAATAAATGATTTACATAGCAGACACTATCATGGTTTGCAAATACACAATGAAATTGTCCCACATGGTGGCTATTTGGACACTCAAGCCATTCTTAGAAGCTTTGAAGCCATATGGAGACTTAAGAGTGAAAAGAAGCACACATGAACACACATGAGCATGCAGGCATGCCAGAGAACTCTCCCCCCTCTTATTCTCTCACTCAGTTACCAGAGCCCCTTGCAATCAGTGTCTCCAATGAGACCACAGTTCTATCAAACATATGCATCAACATAAAACTCAGAGGGAGCACTGAAGAATGTGGGAACCACATGCAGGGTCAGTCATGGGTGATGGTACAAGTCACTCAGTCTCTGTTGTATGTGTGGGAAAGCAGGCAGCAGTGGTCTATGGGGATATGGCCAGCATCTCATCGTAGCATTGTTCTTCCTGCCGAGGAAGGTGTAAGCCAGCTGAGAAATTAAAGTCTAAAGTAATTAATGAAGACCAAAAGACAAAGAGTCGAAATGTATTTTAAAAAGCAGAGCTCCTGATAGATCCAGTCCACACAGGTCCTGGAGCCAGGCAAAAGAAAATGTCTCCAATGGTTTATTTAAGGGCAGGGATCAGGTTTCAACTGTGGAGTCTTGCTTTGTGATGTCTGGAGGCAGCAGGATGATTGGCATCTTAGCAGGTCACACCCATGTCAGGTGCTATGTGGGACATGGCAGAGCAGAAGATGAATTCACACGGTCTCTGGGCAGTCTTACACAGAGGGAATATCCACCTGAAGTTCACAGACAACAGGTGTTGCTATTCACTCCGCTGGGATACCGACAAAGTCTACACACAGCCCACGGATGGCTTGCGACAGTGGTCTTTCACCTGAAGCACACCTATAGATGAGTGGGCCTTGCTTGGCTCTGCATGATCCATGCCTGCTCTTCTGGTCCTCACAGAGCTTCTGTAAGCTAGGTAATTTATTTTTTATAGTATTTTTAAAAGTGAAAAATAGGCAAAGGTGAGTTAGGACCTTGGATAGTGCAGGACTTGACATGAAAATTGATTGCAAGCAAAAGACCCTGCAAGAAATGGGGATCTGGAAGGATGATCTGCCCTCAGTCAGTGCACAGATGATGAGAGTCCGATTCACATTAGAGGAAGAAATAGTGGAGTTCTGTGACATGCCATGGTGACACAGATGCAGAAGTTGTCAGCTGTGATCATTTGAAGTATTGATGATGCCAGTGCATTGGTGGGCATGACAGATGCTTGTTAATGATTCTGAAGGCACTCCTGTCCCTGTGCCATTGATAAAGGCTTAGGTGAGGAGAGCGTTGTCATCTTTGAAGTGCTTTGGAGCAGCGGATATCTATAAGCCACAGATGCCATTCTAGATCCTGCCATTGTCACATTCATCTGATGGGCCAAATAGAAGTGTACAACATTCCTGGTGAAGTGACGGGTAGCAAGGCTAGAAGGGTAGTCATAATAGTTTGACCTACAGTGATCTTTGAAGGTGGTTGATTGATCTGAAGATTTCCTGGCTCTTGAAGCATCTGAACATGATCTACATTCTTTTTGATTCATATACAGATAAATGCAAGATAAGGAGGATTTCTTTAGGATACAAGCCCACTTACAAATCTGTGAAATAATTAAAAATGAAACTCTACTTCTCTTACTGCCCTTGTCCTAGGGTCTGCCACAGAAGACCTAAAAGTGAAGTCACAGGGTACTCCAGCACATCTGTGTTGGCTTAGCCAAAGGAACACATGGCCATTGACCAGAGTTCCTGTGAGCTTGCTCTAAAGATGCTTCTCTAAGCCAGAGCTCCAGAAACTTGTCCTGCAAAGGGCTGGATTGTGAATATGTGGGGCTTTGCAGGCCATTTTGTCCCTGCTGCAATAATTCAACTCTGCCATGCGTAAAGCAAAAGCAGCCGTAGGCACCGCATAAATGTGGCTTGGATGTAGTGCACCTTTTTGAATATGAAGGTGAATTCAACTCACTTTCACATGTCTGGAAATAATAATCATCTTGTCACTTTTTATCCTTTCTCAGATTTCTTTCAAGTTCCCCCAAGTGTCCCTAACATGTAATCAAGATTACATCTACCTGAACAGTTTAAATGGGGAGAGTCCAATCTTGTATTGCATTTAATGTAGCATTTTTATAATTGTGTTTCGGAATAATAATGTTCCAAACCTAATAAATGTGCAATAGGCTGAAACACATGAAGTGTGAATTCTCATGTAGAAGTAAGAATGAATAGGCAAAAGGGGTGGGAGGGAAAGGGAGGGGGCACGGGCTTAGCAAGGATAGTGGAATGTGATAGACATCACTATCCAAAGTACATGTATGAAGACACGAATTGGTGTCAACATACTTTATATATAACCAGAGATATGAAAAATTGTGCTGTATATGTGTAATAAGAATTGCAATGCATTCCACTGTCATTTTTTAAAAAAATTAATTTAAAAAAACAGGAAATGGAAAATCACTGTGGTAAGGCATGGACCACCACAGGTGGGGTCTGGGATGGAACTTAACCACTGGCAAGGCCAGGGGAAGGACTGGATTAAAGCCAAGCATCCATGGACCCAGCACTCCTGCAGCAGTGAGGCCACCACCACAGGAGAAAGACACAAACCAGGGTCAGCAAGGAAGGGATGGCAAAAACTCATCCCATCCAATGATTGGCCCTGAGGAATAGGAAAAATGGCAAAGGCTGAAATTGGCCTTGACATAACATCTCCTGAGAACAATAGAGGAGTGCAAAAGGGTGAAGGTTTGTCTATTATAAAAGAGTACAGACTGTCCCAAGAAGGATGGCTTGCTGAACCTAAGGATCTACTTTTTCTCCTTCTCCAACTTCAGTAAAACATCATCAATGGTAAACAAGGGACAAGGTTATGCCTTAGTGGTATAGCGCTTGCCTAGCTCATGTAAGGTATTGGGTTCCATCTGCACCACCACATAAGGATGAACAAATAAAATAATGGTATTGTGTCCATCTATAACTAATAAAAAAGGTAAACAAATTCTGGTCTCTCCATGTGATAGAATACTCTTCAGCAGTAACAAGTCAAGGGCACAGACGGATCCTATGCTGAGTTAAGGAAGCCAGACACAAGCAGGAGATTGTGTGTGATTCTGTGTATACAGAACTCTATAATAGGTAAATGAATATTTAGGAATCTAAAGCAGGTCTAGGTCTGCATGGAGCCAGGGGACAAAGAGGTGACTGATAGAAAACTTGTGGGTTGTGTATGTTTTTACCACAATTGAGGTGGTGGCTGAGTTTCACAAGTGAGGCACCTAGGATCAGAAGAAGTTGGGTGAATTGTCTAAAGTGATGAAGTGTATTTATCAGAAGGTACTCATGCCTGATTATCAACTCTTATGCAGTATGTTGCTTGATAGGAATAGTGCTGCTCCCCAGACACCTGAAAAAACCCTGACATGGCCATGAACAAGCTTTGATACAAATAATGCATAGACATGAAAGCATAACTAGTCTGCATTATAGCCATGACTTCATACACACAGTTGACAATCCACACATTCCTTTTGCTGATTTGAGGTTCACGTTCACACACAAATGCCAAAAGGCTATTTTATAAATGTTTTCTTGTGAGGAACCATACCATCTCATACGGTGGCATAATCCGACATTTATCTCTGCACTTAGCATCATGTGGCTTGATGAACATTCCTTCCTGCTTCTTGGAGTCTACTACTTACACCTGAGAGCTTCCTTAAATTATAATACTTTTTTTTTTTTTTTTTTTGCCCAAAGATTGGAAATCGGAAAGTAAGACCTCACCAAGTCCTTTCACATGCCTGTTTCAGATTCCAAGCATTTTACTTTCACACCTGTTAGCACAAAATGACCAGGACAGTTGCTAACTTCACAGATCAGCACAGCCTTTAATGAAAGGTGGAGTCATGCCTCTGGTGGACCCACTCCCCTGATGGAAAACAAGCCATTGGCCAAAGCAGGAGTCTGTGATTATATAGGTTGCACAGAGGTGAAGTAATTATTGATAGAGCGTGTCAGTTTGGGCACTCAGGAAACAAGTTTTGTGAGAATTTGATATTTGTTTTTATTGGGAAATACTTTTACTTGAAGAAGAATGGAGGGTCTGGGTTTAGTGTTCAGTATTTCTCTCTTTCCCTCCATGGTCCCAATGAACTATCACTGGGAAAGGATTTATTTTGAGAAGGATCAATGCTGTGGCTTCCTCTCAGAGACTGCCATTCTAGGCTTGATGGACCTTTCCTTCCCAGGGATTGTCTTGACACTGGATGTTGTGTTTCATTTCCAAGGATTATCCTGTCAATGGGAAAGAATGATTTGGGAAAGGATCAGTGTTATCAATGCGTTGCCTTCTCTCTCACTCCTTCTTCCAGGCCACATTATTTTGGAGTTTGTCATTTTCTATATGTGCAATGCCCTCAATTGATATGTCAGATTCTTTCCCTCAGGGGCCAATGTAGTCTAGAACTCTCAGTTTGTAAAGTACATTAATGGCTGACATGGCAACCTGCACCATTCCCTATCTGCTTTCCTTCTCATTGCCAGGAGGACTACATACAAATGCAGGGAGCACATATGCATCTCCCACTTAACACCAGAAGTACTAGACCTGGTAATAGCTGACTGAATTAGAGTGCTTATTAGATTACAGTCATTCTCCGGGTATTCTCCTTTTATTTCCATACATTAACTCATTCCATTTTTAGAATAACCCCATGAGGATGATGACAAAAAAAAATCCTCAAACCAAACCAAACAAAACCAAACAACAACAACAACAACAACAAAACAATAACAACCTTGAGAGGTAGAGAGGTATTAAATCCAAAGTTATCTGCCCAAGACCATAGAATTCAGCACCAGGGTTCAAATCCTGATCCATGGGACCTCAGACCCTAAGCCTGTAACCAGTAATGTGTTATTCTGTATTGAGACTGAAATGAATGCTGGGACATAGAGAGCACTCTGAGTCCTGAGGACAGAGATGGGTTGGTGGCTGGAATCTATGTCTGAGACCCTCAGACTTCTGTCTACGAGACCCATCAATGAGTGTTGTTTCCTTGCAGTGACTCTCCTTTCTCAGACTGTGTGGGAACTCCTTTCTCTGGGGTTCAGCCTCAAGTCACAGAGCCAGACACGATATGCATGGAAACAGAGGAAGGTTTTCAGAGGGTGCATATCTCCAGGAGGAATTTGCTTCCTCAGAGACTGTTTCATTGTGTGTTCCATACTCTTGCCAACTCACCCTCATCTTCCTGACACATATCTTCATCCCTTGGCCTTTTCACTCCCTATGTCAGGTATTTATATCCCTTCTTCCCTAACTATTCTCGAGTCCAAGGGCAGTTGTTCTCTACCCCTCTCAACAATACCTGACACTATGAGGACCCATCATCCTTCCATGCCAAAGAGCCTGGAAAGGGGGGCCAAAATTTGGCCATATTTAGGCAGATAATATTTTACATGATAAATTGAAAAACTGAAATATGCAGGTCAAAGGATAAAAAATGACTACTGGATGGCAAAGCTTATCGTAGAAAATTAGAGTCACACAAGAGGAGAAGGAATGTGTAGGAATGTGAGTTTCATATAAAAATCTTAGGGAAACATCACTTATGCTTAAAAATATCCACATGCTTCTGCTAGGACACTGTAGAGCAGGGTCCCAAATCCTGGACCTACTGTGAAGCCCATGCTGTTCTCCACTGCTTCCTATGTCCTCCTTCATTGGGGATGTGCTCTAACCCTGGCCAAGTCATGGACTGTGCCCCACTGTATTTGAAAGAATTCTTTCTACTTTAATTAGAAGCCGCCCAGTCAAGTATTAAAACACCATTATCAAAGATAAAAGCACTGACAAGAACATTGGGAAAAAGGAACAAAATTTGGCCATATATAATACATAACACATGGAAAGAAAATACGTGTGAATTCCAGCTCTGCGTGGCAGTGCAGATACCACTATGATTTGGAACATATGTATCCAAAACCTTGTATAGAAGGACATCATATGATCATGTGGACCCGTGTGCCCACATGCCCACACACTCACACCCATACCATGACACATGTGCATTCCTTCCTCTGTAACAAGGGCAGTGTTTCGAGTCAGTCACAAAAATGAGTGACCACAGACGTGCCTACAACTCCAGGACATTCTTCCTGCATACACCATGCGTCCAGAAAGCTGTGTGCTGAACTCAGTAGGTAAGCCTTTCTTTTTTTCTGTCAGCACTGTTAGCCAAAGCCGCCATCTCTGACAGCAAATCTACAGTTTTAGCATAGTCTACAGGGAGCTACATAGTTTTAGTTCTAATTTCTATGTGTACATTACTGAAACATGTCAATTTTGCAAAAGAAAGATTCCATGCATGGCCTATTTCCAAACAGGTTATGAAATAGTTGTCAAGCCCACTTTGGTATACACCAGTAGGTGTGGATAGAAGTGGTAGAGAGGCCTGTGTTCTTAAAAAGTGGTTTGTTGATGATCCCATGACACACATGGGTAAAATAAATATTAGTTGGGTCCTACGTATGCCAGACACTCCCAGCCAAAAGTGACTCCTAATTTGCAAACCCCAAGGCCAAAGCAGATTCCTCCCATCTGGTCCAAGACCACTGTCTCCACCTGGCCCAAGAAACTAGGTTCCCACCCCAACAGGAGCAACTAGCATAACACCTAATCCCTGGCCAGCTCCTAGAATTTTTTCCTTGAGACTTGGAAGTTCACCATTAAGGGAGAAACAGTGCAGCTGTTGGAGGAGCTGTCAGGCTGTGGAAGCACACCAATAGATCCTGAGGACACAATATGAGTTCTGCCTCTTGTTGGGCTCAGAAATCCTGGGAAATGTTCCCTATGTCTGTGAGCTTAATATTCATGATCCAAAAGGGACTGTGAATACAATTCTCATGAGATATCTGTGAGGAGGTCAAGGAAACGCAATGAGTCTGCCCAACACTGAGAAAATGTTGGTTGGCACTGGGCAAGTGCTATTTTCCTTCTTGCACCAGTTTTCCCTACCAAAGCAGGATGAAGTTCCTGTGTTCCTGGGGGTGCTGGGGAGGGCAAGGGAAGGCATTGGAAGGGAGGAGGAAGCATGGAGATGATTCAGGCAGACCTCCAAAATAAAACAGGAAGTAACATAGGAATATACATGATATTATAAAGGAGACTCACTAGTGCTTTCTCTGTTGGAGGCTCCGGTATTATGAAGTGGAGCCTGAGGAGGTCCCAGTCAGAGGCTCTACCTCATTTCTCATACTCTCATATGGCAGGACCATGAGCCAGTGACTGGGCTGAGATGTGGGAGTTCAGTAAGTGGATGTGAACATATGTGTGTTTTGTCTTCAATATCTCTGACTATCAGGGAGAGTCTGAACAGGACTTTGCTGAGAGTAGGTCACTCAGCGTATTTCACTGTGTGAAAGCAATGATCGCCCCTCCCTCCTGCCCCTAGGAGGTGTTCACCCGAAGCCTGGTCCTCATCAGGATGTTGCAGAGTGCTCAGGAACGGACCAGTTTCTATCCATAACTGTGTCCTGAGGCAATGGGAATCATTAAATCAAGAAATGTATAACTCACACACCTAGGGAATCTTCATGGTTAGAGCCTAAGAGGAAGTTGTTTTCTGACGTTCTGGCTACCTTAATCCCCATCTCCACCAAAGCACTAATATTGCCTTCTGCTGGTACATGTTTTCAGTCAACTCTGGCATCAGTAAAATAAGCCCAGAGAGTCTACCTGTGGGAGAGGGAATTGAGAGTATCTTATTTCTGTAGATGCCATCCCTGCCCCCAAACAAAGAAGAAAAGAACGTTTCAAGTCTTGCCACCTGATGAATTCATTATCTGGGTGGGGAATGTGGGGGTTGAAAAGCAACCGACTCCTAGGAGAAAATCCAGGGTCAGATACAATCTAAATGATATGAGTGTATACACACACACACACACACACACACACACACACACACACACACCTTGAGGCTCAGGCTGCATTGTCCAACACACTCAAAATCAGATCAAAGACAATTAAGGAGAGACAGAGAGGGGTATTACGTAGTGATAAAAGGGCCAATCTACCGGGAAGACGTAATGATGCTAGGTATGTAGGTACCGAGACACAGAGCCTCAGAGTACGTGAAACGGCAAAAGCAACACCAACAAAAACAACACTGATGGACCTGAATGGAGAAATAGCTACATCTACAGCGAGAGTTGGGGCCTTCAGCGCTCCATACTCTGGCATTCCTGGGCAGCAAAGCGGGTATGATATACAAGACCTGCGTGATATGATACAGTAACAGGATCTAAGTAATCAACATCAGGAGAGTACCCTTTTGAAATATCTTCATTGGTGCATTGGTGCAAATATCACCTGATGCCAGGATTCAGAATGCCATATTTGGACATGCACATAATTTGATCTGTCTCATTCCCCAGTACCTTCCTTTTCCCTTCCTCCTCCCTCCCTCTGATCTGCTCGCTCTTGCTCTACTGATCTCCTTTCTACCATGATTACAATTTTAATTGGCGAATTGGGATCTTTTTCAAGTGCCTGAACCATCTGCACAGATAGAGCGTCTTCTCTGCCACCGAACACACCTCAACAAATCTACATCAACTGAAGTCATACAGAGGACATTCCCTGCCCATTTGGAATGAAACTGGGAATCAATAACAGAGGGAGAACAGGAAAGTCCCCACACATTTGGGAATTGTATTTGAAGCCGCTCATTCCAGTTTGTCATTCGGACCCTTGTTACAGAAGCGAAGAGTTTAGGAAGAGTCCTGTTGTGGGCTAAAAGCATTGCAGGCTGTGCAGAAGGAAAGCTTGCTCTGAATGTTTCAAGCTGAGTATTGTTGAGGGCGAGGGTGGATTCCTCCCAACTCTCATTAAAGCTTTTACTACACCAGCAAAGGAAGCTCACTCAGCTAGCTGATTGTTCACAGTTAGTTCTGGGGGCTGATTGGATCTGGGCATGTGACGGAAGTTGCCTCCCAGCCATTGGTGGCAATCGGAGAAGCCTCAGAGAAGGCAGGGGTAGGACAGCTGCCTGATGTATTTGAAGCCTAACCCAAGGGCAGATGCACCCCTGATCCTTTTCAGTCCTGCTCCATGTAGTAAAAGGTCCAACAGAATTGCTTCCTCTTCCACAGTGTCTCCTCTAATTGCACCACCTGTGAGATAAAGCACTCCTATCTGGACAGACAGAGGAGTTTGATTTGGGGGGTGTGTGTGTGATTGCTTCTTGGGGTAGACTGACACTTTGCTTGTCCTTCCTTGTGTTAGCCCAAGATGCGGTACATCGTAAGTGGACCATTGACGTGTCTTTATACTTTGTGTTTTTGTTCCCAGTTTCAGAATACAGGAACAAATGCAGTGCCCTTCATGGAAGGAAGAGATGTGGAAGTTTGTCCTGGAGCAACTCTGGCAGGAGGAAGCTTCATTATGAGCATACTGGGTATGAGCTTCCACCTTCATGCCTCCAGGAGGATAATGGGAACATGGGGATGAGGGATGTCCATGATGAATCCCAGGTCAGGTAGTAAGTGACCAGGCAGCCTGGGTTGTGGGCAGCAGCCCCTGGACCACTCTGTGTGGCCTTCCTTTTCTTCTCTCACTGGAAAACTGAAGAACAGTGGATGAGGCATATACTGGTAGAGCAGTCCTCATTCTCACCCTGGCATCAGGGAGGAGGGGCGGGGGTGTAGAAGCCTTCCTAAGCATTGATGGAAACCTCCTTCTCCCCCTTTACCAGCACACCTTATTCAGCCCACCGTGACCACAGGAGAGGGAAATGGCATGATGAAGAGCCTACCCATGTGACTCTGTGGAGAGAGGAAAGGACTCGAGGGAGAGAAATGGGGAAGGAGATACGAGATGGAGTGAAGAGGAGATGGTTCAAAGTGACAGTGAGTTTCTTGGAAAGGTCTGCATTAAGTAGGCTCTTCTGGAACCTGAAAGAAGGAAAATGACGTTAAACAGCATCCGTTAAACACACACCTCCACTTGCAGGAGAGCTTCCGAATGGAAAGAAAGTGGATTCTGGAAATCAGTATTGAGTGCAGAAACATGGACTCATGCTTTAGAAGTCTTTTAATGCTAGGCAAGAAAATAGCACTTGGCTGGGTCTGTCCTCCATCCTAATTCCTTGCTGTCTCCTCCACTCTGACTCTTTCTTTTTATCCTTAGATTCCATATGGGAGAAAGTATGACAAGGCATGGCTAATGAATTCAATCCAGGGCCATTGCAGTGTCCCCTTCACCCCGGTCGATGTAAGAGAGGATGGTGAAGCCAGCTGAGTGGGCACAGGGGAGGGGGAGAGGCCTGGCTCAGCAGGGGCCATTGTCATCTGATACCATTGCTTCTGCCCTCACTGCCTGTGTAGTTCCACTACATCAGAAATCGGGCCCGGTTCTTTGTCCAGGATGCAGGCACGGCCTCTGCATTGAAGGATGTCAGCTACAAGATTTGCGATGACAATGATGTAAAGGTGTGTGCTAGGGGCTGTCCCTGTACCATGTCTTGGGGAGGGAGGATGGACTAGGGGCTGGTTGTCATCTTTGGGATTAGTGGGCCTGTTGTTGACCCTACCTCTCCTTCCCACAGATATTGGTCTTAGTCAGCCCTTCTGCTGTACCCTACTCTGTGCAGAATAAGTTCTCAGCAGAACAAGTGGAGCAGCTAAAGGTAGTGCAGATTCAAGGCATGCTGTGTGCCCACTCCCCAGATCCTACCTGCTCTCACCTCCTGACTCGATGACTCTTGTCACCACGCCCCCCACACAGCCTCAGAGCCACTTTCTCCATCTCTGCCTCTGCAGTTGACCATGAGAAAACGATATGATGTCTCCCAGCAAGCTCTCGACCTCCAGAAGCTCCGATTTGATCCAGGTATTACCGACCACAGTAATTCTAGGGCAGGTGAGGGCAGAGGGGTTTTCCTGGGACGAGGAGGTAGGGATTCAGCTTGGGGAGGGTTTTTCTTATTTGCTCTTTTAAATTATACATATGAGAGTAGAACGCATTTTAGTAGATTATACGTACATAGAGTATAACTTATTCTACTTAGGATGCCACTCTTGTGGTCATACAGGATGTGGAGTTATCTTGGTTATGTATACGAATACAAGGCT